>NC_039364.1:49090603-49090835 GCF_003573695.1 Papaver somniferum
ATCAAGTGTCGCAGCAAGACCTTTGTTCCCAGTGTATTTTCTACGATTTGGGCACTCGTTTGCAAAATGACCAAAACCCTTACACTTAAAGTACTGAGGTATATCCTCATCATCAGTTTCATCTGTGTCCCTATTTTTAGGAGGAATACGATTATGAGGTTTGACTGATGCCTTTGGCTTATCTCTGGAGAACCGTTTACTTCTCTTCAATAGAAGATCCCTAAACTGTCTT
>NC_039364.1:49090845-49164798 GCF_003573695.1 Papaver somniferum
ACTAGCCTACTACAAACTAACTTCGGTATGGACTGTAGTTGAACCCTAATCAATCTCACATTGATTCAAGGTACAGTTGCGCTCCTTACGTCTCTAATCCCAGCAGGATACTATGCACTTGATTCCCTTAGCTAATCTCACCCACAACCAAGAGTTGCTACGACCCAAAGTCGAAGACTTTAATAACAAATCAGTATCACACAGAAAAGTCTACGATAATAGATAAATCTGTCTCACACAGATAACCTATGAGTTTTGTTCCGTCTTATGATAAAATCAAGGTGAACATGAACTAATTGATAACCCGGACTTATATTCCCGAAGAACAACCTAGAATTATCAATCACCTCACAATAATCTAAATCGTATGGTAGTGAAACTAGATATTGCGGAATCACAAACGATGAGACGAAGATGTTTGTGATTTATTTTTATCTTTCCCTATCGGAGATATAATCTCAAGTCAATTATTCAATTGAACTCGTACGATAGAAAATGGCAAGATCAGAACGCTCAACTACAAGAGAAGTAGTTTTGTCTGGCTTCACAATCCCAATGAAGTCTTTCAGTCGTTAACCTACAAGGTCTCGAGAATAAACCTAAGGTTAAAGGAGAATCGACTCTATCAAAACCAACTAGTATCACACAGGAGGTGTGGGGATTAGTTTTTCCAGTTGCTAGATGTCTCCTTTATATAGTTTTCAAATCGGGGTTTGCAATCCAAGTTACCTTTGTAACAAAGCATTCAATATTCACCGTTAGATGAAAAACATGATTTAACCAAGCTAATATCTTTCAACCGTTAGATCTAAACTTAGCTTGTCACACACAAATGAAATGTATTTCATTTAGGTTTGAGTAACCGTACCTAAACGTGTACACTTAGTTGGTTCACAAATAGTTAACCAATGGTTAGCCATATGAGCACTTTCATATTAAACCGTATTCATCTTTCTCATAACTAGTTCAAATGACTCATAAGAACTAGTTGAAGAGTTGTTCAATTTCTTAGGTCTTTATGAATAGGCACAATTGAAACAAAATCGGTTTGCTTCACTTGAACCAATTCATGAAAAATATAGTCACGGTTTGAAAAGATTGCATTCCTTATAATTTATTTTTTTTAAGTTCATGAACTTCCGATTTGAGAAATATAACCAGCTTGGGTACGCGTACAGGTACGTGTACCATAACTACCGGATTTGAGTTTACAAACTCAGCAGAAATTTTCGGTTCGAAAACTTCCGTGGGTACGCGTACGGGTATGCGTACCTAAGGTGACTGGTTTAACAGTTTGCAAACTTTCAAACTCAGAAGAAATTTTCGGTTCGAAAACTTCCGCTAGTACGCGTACTCAACCTGTCTCCTTCACCAATACCGTATGCACACATATGCACGCACTTGGTTTCCGGCACATGGATTTATACACTAATTTGCGAACAAACTATATATGCTTATATCCATAGTTGGTTACGTAATATCAACTCTACATTTCAATCATTGAAACATTCTTCTATAATGTTATAATAGTCGTTATTCACAACTATCGTCATCAAAGCTATTTTCAAGATTGAAATGTCATCATGACTTTCGTCATGGTTAAAGATAAAAAGTGGTTAAAGCGAAAACTTACCAACACATATTTCGAGAACAAGATAGGCGAGTAAACTCGTCTCGAAATAGAAAATGTGTATGTATGAAAACTATCATACTTATACGACTTTGTCTCAGGAGTAGGAGATAGAGTAGATAGACTTTTAAGTGGTAGATAAGTTTAAGTCTCCACATACCTTTTAGTCGGATGAAGTTCCATTGGTTCCTTGAGTAGTTCTTCGTCTTCGTAAGATGATCGCCATGGAGTCTGGAGATCAACTACACTGAACTTTCCTAAACCGAGACTTAGCTATAAGTAGTCTAGAAATCAAGACATAGTTTTGACAACTAAACTTGACAATCATGCTTGAGATAGCAACGCATGCGAGTTCGACCGAGCAATGCTCTAACAATCTCCCCCTTTGTCAATTTTAGTGGAAAAAATATCAATACATATGGATTACAAAATAAATAAAACTTTGTAGCTTCTCGTCCACATGCTTGATCTCCTTGGTGCTTCAACATTACTCAAAAACTTCGTCTTTTCCAAGTACTCCCATGATTCCGTAGATGTTAAATTCACTATCATAGTTGTTGAAGATCCGTAGCCATAACAATGAGGAAACAAAAGCTCTCGATCATTGTTATACAATGTCATAGTATTATTACACAGTATCAAAGTTCTTATATCACAACTTCGACAACAATACTATGGTGATATGTATCACTCCCCCTTAGTCAATACTTTCATCTCAACATGAAAACCACTCCCCCTTGCATAATGATCCGTAAAACACGTAAACCATATGTATTTGTAGTGTGAATTACATATTAATTCTCCCCCTTTTTGTCAATAAAATTGGCAAAGGTACGAAAACGGGATCCTAATGAAATTTCCATGGAGATGCTTCAAGACCAAAGAAAAGTACATATCAACTTGTTTAGATGCAATCATATAGACGAAGCTAAATACATTCATCAAGGAGTTTATAAAGATACAAGATAACCCCTAAATATTCCACAGCCGCACTCCCCACAAAGATATGGAAATTAAGCGCAAGTTCAAAAGAACTCTTCCCCATTTGATGTCATTCCCGAAAGAAAAACAAGAGCGACCTTACTTTTACAAGAAAAGAAGGATTTCTTTGGACACCAAAAACCATAAGAAATTGATTTTGTATCCAAAAATGCTCAATCAAACTAATCATAAAAGAACCCATGATTAATTTAATCGGAATACACAACCAAATTAACCACAAACGAATCTATGATTAGTCTAGTAGAAAATACTCACATAAGAACACTTATGGAGCCGCACGGTATATACATAAAATATGGATCAGGGAAGATCAATACTGCGGAATAGACAAGGATTCATTCTATTTTCCATCACTATTTGCACAATGACATACAATAGACATAATCCTCGTGAACAAAATATTTTAACCTATCTTCCATCAAACAATTGACATAATAGGCTTAACTTTTGTTTGTCAAAAGTTCATCGATCGTGTATCAATACTTGCATATCGACATATGAAAGAGATAACTTTTGACATCGTATGGGACAATAATAGTTCACGAACGCAAACACAAATATCCCATAACATATTGCAATATATGAAACCATAAAGATTAATACTGCAAACATCATCTTCCAAATCACTTTAGGATTTAAATAAATAAATCTAAAAACATTGCAAGATGAAAACATTGGACATAACTATGTGTACTCACAATAATGGCTATTCCAAACTCTAGTTATTCTTCTTAAACAAAAACAAGAATAAAAATTCTCATAAGAAGATTTACTAGACATTAAGATCTTTAAAAAATTCCTTATCGTCCCCGAACTCCTTGTCATCAACAGCCGTTGGAACATATGGTTCATGGAGGAAGGAGTCAATACCAACAAACCGTCTTGGATGATGATGTCGAACCAGGGCCTTATGAATTCCTAATGATCTTAAAACACCAGCCTTTATTTGTTGAATCTCTTTTCTTTCCAGCTTCAACTCTTCAAGAACATCAGAAAACTTCTGAGAATTATAAGGAACTGCTCCTGGCTTCCTCATATTCCTTCTTTTTCTTTTCAAAGTTGGAGACAAAAGAGATTTCTTTTTTTCCTTAGTGATTGATGGCTTAACAATCATATTGATATCTTTTCCATCAGAAGACATGATGCTTGGAGTACCCTTATGCAACCGGTTTTGTGAGAGGAATTCACAATCTCAACAAGCAGTCTTAAGATATAAAGAGTATCAGAGAAGGAAAAAGGAATGTAGGGTTTCGAAACCTTTAAAAAGGTTCGTAGACGTCCAACGCACAACCCTATAAAGAGTAGAATTGTCGATAATAACCCTCTTCTTTTGGAAAAACGGTTCTTTCCAATATCAACAGTGATATGGAGGAATTCCAAAAACCAAACAATACTAAGCTAAAAAACAAAACTAAAAAAATTTATTTTTAAAGCATGAGGTGTGCAAAATCTTGTCTCTTTTGAACATGCACATGAGACAAGATGCACAAGACAACACAATCAAGTTGTGCTGTGGTGAACAACAGTCTGCCCACCATGACCCTTTTGGTTGGAATTCATGGAACTCTGCCTTTCCTTATGTTTAGACCATGTTTTCTTCACTAATGGTCTAAATCTATCTTTGGAAACTAATTTCTTCGATGAAGATAAGATCTTACATACCTCAATTGTTTTCTCCGCTAATTTAAGCTTGGTAGCTAGACGATCTGCTCTTCGTTGAAGCTTGTTGACATATTTCATCTTGTGTTTTGTACTTGAAACACTTTGAAATTTCATGACCCTTGAGAGAACGATAGGAGCATGTCAACGCATAAGATGATTCAGGCGCCTGTGAAGTGCAAGCTGCTAGGCACAAAATAGATCCTGAAACATTAAATATAGAGTTTCCAAAAGAAGGGTAAATCGATTCTTCCATCTTGATTGGGTTCTCTTCTAAAAGATTATCAAGATTGATGTATGTATTGCTACATTTATCAAAGTCAATATTTTCACATAGAAGAGCAACACCTGATTTCTTGTCTTCATCAAAATCATAATTGTCAGACATCTCATCAAGTGTCGCAGCAAGACCTTTGTTCCCAGTGTATTTTCTACGATTTGGGCACTCGTTTGCAAAATGACCAAAACCCTTACACTTAAAGTACTGAGGTATATCCTCATCATCAGTTTCATCTGTGTCCCTATTTTTAGGAGGAATACGATTATGAGGTTTGACTGATGCCTTTGGCTTATCTCTGGAGAACCGTTTACTTCTCTTCAATAGAAGATCCCTAAACTGTCTTATGATCATCGAAACTGATTTTTCAAGATCTTCATTTGATGAATCCGTCTCAGAATGATCATCTTCATAGATGTACACATTTTTACTTTTATCAAGTAACTTTGTGTCTTTCAGTGCTTTGAACGCAACATCCTTGGATTTGGACGAATGTTCGTGATCAAAGATCTTTAGCTTCCCAACCAATGTATTTCTGGAGAGGGTATCAAGGTTATTTCCCTCAACAATGGCATGCTTCTTAGAATCGTATCTAGATGGCAGCGATTTGAGAATTTTCATCACAATGTCCTTTTCAGGAATAGTCTTACCCAATGCAAAAGATTCATTAACAATTTCAGACACTTTGTGATTAAACTCATCAAATGAATCTTCATCTGCCATAAGAAGGTTTTCCCAATCAGAATTTAGGTTTTGAAACATGGCTTCCTTTTCACTGGTATTTCCTTCGAATACGGTTTCTAAGATATCCCACGCATATTTAGACCAAGTGCAATTTGACACATGGTGCTGAATATTTGGGGTAATGGCATGTATGATAGCATTCAAACCGTCATAGTTTTGCTTTGCAGCAAGTATCTCAACAGCATCGTATTCGCCAATATTCTTTGGAACAGTAGCGTTACATATTGCCACAACGGGAACATCATAACCATTAACAACATATACCCATGATTGAAAATCATGCGCTTGAAAAAAAACTCGCATAGCAATTTTCCACCATAAGTAGTTTGAGCCATCGAAGACTGGTGGTACGTTAATAGAGATATCACCTCTGTCCATAGAGTCAGATCGCTACAAACACAGACTTTGAGGCCTTGAACGTGTTTTCCTGCTCTGATACCAATTAAAAAAGCGGGGGTCTAACAACCTCACCCAATATTTCGATTAACAATCTGTATGGACTAACTCCAATATACTTTCTAGAGAATCAACTAGACGGTCAGACTCAATCTAGATAAAATTATATCAAAGAATTAATGTCTCGGTCTCTCGATTTGACCTATACTCAAGCAAATAAAAATATGCGAGTCTTTATCAAATACTAGAGAGATAACTTGAATGGTACCAAAGACCAATATCCAAGTGTCAATCAATTTAAATAAACAACCAAAGGTTGATATTCTAATTGATTGATCTTAACGCACAACCTGTGATATATCAATTATATAACAAGATATAATGCGAAATAGAAATAACATAGACACCAGAAATTTTGTTAACGAGGAAACCGCATATGCAGAGAAACCTCGGGACCTAGTCCAGATTAAACACCACACTGTATTAAGCCGCTACAGACACTAGCCTACTACAAACTAACTTCGGTATGGACTGTAGTTGAACCCTAATCAATCTCACATTGATTCAAGGTACAGTTGCGCTCCTTACGTCTCTAATCCCAGCAGGATACTATGCACTTGATTCCCTTAGCTGATCTCACCCACAACCAAGAGTTGCTACGACCCAAAGTCGAAGACTTTAATAACAAATTAGTATCACACAGAAAAGTCTACGATAATAGATAAATATGTCTCACACAGATAAACCTATGAGTTTTGTTCCGTCTTATGATAAAATCAAGGTGAACATGAACTAATTGATAACCCAGACTCATATTCCCGAAGAACAACCTAGAATTATCAATCACCTCACAATAATCTAAATCGTATGGTAGTGGAACTGGATATTGCGGAATCACAAACGATGAAACGAGGATGTTTGTGATTTCTTTTTATCTTTCCCTATCGGAGATATAATCTCAAGTCAATTATTCAATTGAACTCGTACGATAGAAAATGGCAAGATCAGAACGCTCAACTACAAGAGAAGTAGTTTCGTCTGGCTTCACAATCCTAATGAAGTCTTTCAGTCGTTAACCTACAAGGTCTCGAGAATAAACCTAAGGTTAAAGGAGAATCGACTCTATCAAAACCAACTAGTATCACACAGGAGGTGTGGGGATTAGTTTTTCCAGTTGCTAGATGTCTCCTTTATATAGTTTTCAAATCGGGGTTTGCAATCCAAGTTACTTTTGTAACAAAGCATTCAATATTCACCGTTAGATGAAAAACATGATTTAACCAAGCTAATATATTTCAACCGTTAGATCGAAACTTAGCTTGTCACACACAAATGAAATGTATTTCATTTAGGTTTGAGTAACCGTACCTAAACGTGTACACTTAGTTGGTTCACAAATAGTTAACCAATGGTTAGCCATATGAGCACTTTCATATTAAACCGTATTCATCTTTCTCATAACTAGTTCAAATGACTCATAAGAACTAGTTGAAGAGTTGTTCAATTTCTTAGGTCTTTATGAATAGGCACAATTGAAACAAAATCGGTTTGCTTCACTTGAACCAATTCATGAACAATATAGTCATGGTTTGCAAAAATTACGTTTCTTATAATTTATTTTTTTAAGTTCATGAACTTCCGATTTGAGAAATATAACCAGCTTGGGTACGCGTACAGGTGCGTGTACCATAACTACCGGATTTGAGTTTACAAACTCAGCAGAAATTTTCGGTTCGAAAACTTCCGTGGGTACGCGTACCTAAAGTGACTGGTTTAACAGTTTGCAAACTTACAAACTCAGAAGAAATTTTCGGTTCGAAAAACTTCCGCTAGTACGCGTACTCAACCTGTCTCCTTCACCAATACTGTATGCACACATATGCACGCACTTGGTTTCCGGCACATGGATTTATACACTAATTTGCGAACACACTATATATGCTTATATCCATAGTTGGTTACGTAATATCAACTATACATTTCAATCATTGAAACATTCTTCTATAATGTTATAATAGTCGTTATTCACAACTATCGTCATCAAAGCTATTTTCAACATTGAAATGTCATCATGAATTTCGTCATGGCTAAAGATGAAAAGTGGTTAAAGCGAAAACTTACCAACACATATTTCTAGAAAAAGATAGGCGAGTAAACTCGTCTCGAAATAGAAAATGTGTATGTATGAAAACTATCACACTTATACGACTTTGTCTCAAGAGTAGGAGATAGAGTAGATAGACTTTTAAGTGGTAGATAAGTTTAAGTCTCCACATACCTTTTAGTCGGATGAAGTTCCATTGGTTCCTTGAGTAGTTCTTCGTCTTCGTAAGATGATCACCATGGAGTCTGGAGCTCAACTACACTAAACTTTCCTAAACCGAGACTTAGATATAAGTAGTCTAGAAATCAAGACATATAGTTTGACAACTAAACTTGACAAACATGCTTAAGATAGAAACTCATGCGAGTTTGACCGAGCAATGCTCTAACATGATACCCATCCGGACCCGGAGATCCCCAAGAATTTATAGAAAACAAAACCTCTTTAATTTCATCCTTATCAGGAATTTGGATTAACTCAACATTTTTGGTGTCAGTAATAACTTTGGAAATAGTATTTTCAAAGATTGGATCAATATTGTTTCCCTCAGCAGTACTAATCCCAAAAAATGATCTCTTTAGAGCAAGTCTAATTGGTTATTTTCCTCTAACCAAAGACAATATCCCTTAAAGAATGAATGGGATTACGCCTTTTCCTATTGGATGCCACAACATGAAAATATTTAGTATACTTGTCATGCTCTTTGAAAAATTTATTCCTACTGTTTTTCAACCAATATATATGTTTTCTTTCTCCAAGTTTCCAATTCATCTTTTAGATTTTTCAAATATTTCTTGGACACCAAATGAGCAGGTTTTGCATTCTCTCTATCAATTTGTTTAAAATTCTTTCTTTTGTTTTTAAAGATGTTTTTAAAAACATTTCTATTCCGATCCTTGAAATCACCCGAAAGATCCTTTAACATTTGATGCAAATCATTATTATTATGCATTTTATTCATATTCCAAGCATTTTCTATGAAAGTTTTATACTCTTTATGCTCCATCCAACCTCTAAAGAACTTGTAAGGCTTGTCCTATTGAACTTAAACGGTATCAAATTCTATAAGCAAATAATTATGATCGGAAGCAGTTCTAGTTAAATGATGAACTAGAGCATCAGAGAAACATTTAAACCAGTCCACATTCACCAGAATTCTGTCAATCCTTTCCCTTATATGTTCCATTCCTTCCCTCTGATTAGACCATGTAAAAGGGTCACCCGTAATTATCAAATCTATTAATCCCAATTGCTGACTTACTTCTGAATAATCGTGGCTGCACTGGAATTGGAGTCATTACCTTCTTCTTTCTCAGACCTATCTAAGAAAAAAAAATCTCCTATAATCATCCATGGGTGACTTATTTGTTCTCCTAAAATTTTAATATAATCCCATTGACTAGATTTGCCTTGAGAGTTTAAAGCACCATACATATAAGAGGTACAACATATGATTCCTCTAGTTTTAAAAGAGACAGTAATGATATTTGATTTCACCTCCACTAATTGGACTTCTAGATTACTAAACCAGGCAACAATTTGTCCACCATATTTACCTATCGAAGGTATGATAATCTAGTCCTTAAATTGTAGTTTTCTAGCAGCACTCTCCATTTTTTCCAATGATATTTTTGTTTCAAAGAGAGACACTAAATCAGGCTTATGCTTTCCTAGAAGAAATTTAAGATGGTTGAATGTCTTAGGGTTGTTACATCCCTGAGCATTCCAATATAAGATGGTCATTAAAAAAAGAATTTACGATATCCTAAAATGAGTTTAATTACAGCACACTGCACAACCACCAAAATAAAATACCAATAGAACTAAAAAAATCAGTTAAAAGTGTTAGAGCACTGCTTGGTCGAACTCGCAAGTGTTGCTATATATCTCAAGCTTGTTTGTCAGGTTTAGTTGTCAAAATTATAAGTCTTGATTTCTACTCTACTTATAGCTATGTCTCGGATTAGGATATAATGTGTAATTGAGATTTAAACTTCACGACGTTCATCGATTGAAGACGAAGAACTACTAAGGGGAGCTTGTGGAACTTCATCAACAAAAGGTATGTGGAGACTTGAACTCATCTATCACTTGGAAGTCTATTCTATTCTATTTTGATACAAAAGTCGTATAGCTATATAGACTTTACATTATACACATTTGATATTTCGAGCTGAGTTTAACTCGCTTATATCTTTCTCGAAATATGTGTTGGAAAGCTTTTTTCTTTAACCACGTTCATCATTATTCTTGACGAAAGTCAAAAGATGATCATGTGAAGATCACCTGGTAACATCTTACATGATTTGTGTGACAGTCATTTGATGTAGGCTTGGAATGTTTGGTATTGATCATTTGGTCACTTGAAAATTTCTTATAAGCTAATAGTTTGTGTGAGACATATATTGTCATCTTCTAAAACTGTTTCAATGATTGAAATGGGAGTTAAGAGCTAAAACCCATGTCTGGATACATTACGGTTTGTGTACTTTGTGCACAAACTGTTTTGACGGAATTCAGGACCGGAAGTTTGCATACCCATTCGCAAACTTATTCAAATATTTAAGTCAGGGTACTTAAGTTTGCATACCCGTTCGCAAACTGATTTAACTGTTGAAGACCGAGAACCAAGTTCGCATACCCTTTCGCAAATGGTTTCAACTGAGTTAGGTCCGGAGCTAAAGTTTGCGTACCCGTTAGCAAACTGTAGGCTTGTGACCAATGTCCAAAACTTAAGTTCGCGTACCCGTTTGCAAGGTTAAGTGGTTCAAGTTCTTAAATCGGTTAAGTATGATTTCATACTCATGAACAAATACATTTATAAATTAAGGAATGCAATCTTTGCAAACCCTGGCTAAAATTTTCATGAACTGATTCTTTTGAATCAATCCGATTTTATTTTAATTGTGTCTTGTATATGTTAGAGCACTGCTCGGTCGAACTCGCAAGCGTTGCTATCTCAACCTTGTTTGTCAATGTTATTGATCAAAACTATAAGTCTTGATTTCTAGTCTACTTATAGTAATATCTCGGACTAGGATAGATTGTGTAGTTGAGCATTAGACTTCACGACCTTCATCAATTGAAGACGAAGAACTACTAAGAAGAGCTTGTGGAACTTCATCAACAAAAGGTATGGAAACACTCAATCAGGGGCACTGCCCTCTGACATAAAATTAGTGATTTTTGTATCTATGCGCAAAAAATTCACCTAAGTCGATTGATTTTGTGCCAGCTCGCAAAATTCAATTTTTCTAACCTAATTTTATCAATTTGTAAAAATTAGGTTTTTTGCGGCCTGCGTAATATCTCGAACCTTATTGGTCGAGACCAAACCTAGGCAAACTATGAAATTGATCCATCATGGAACTAGTAGGAACTAATCCTACCAAAGGTCTAAAAAAAGAAATAAAGAGGAATTGCGGCACATGAAGGCAGTAGCAAAAGGGACGTGGTCGCGCCACTTCGTCGGCCAGTTCGCTCGAGCTTGCGCCGCCGTACCATCGGCCGGCCATGCCATATTTGTAACACCCCGTGTTTCTAGAATGTCGCATGCTAAAAGATGCGTCATGGCTTGAGATGAAGCTTGATCTCAAGCTTAGTTGCGTGTTAAGAGGAACATTGACCTAGAGCCAATATTGTATGAAATGATGCATTAGGCCAGCTGGGTGGCTGGCCTAGAACAAAGTAGCGCCAAAATGGCACAATACGCAGGTCATTGGTCTATGACCAATATCGCACCACATGGGTGCAACAGGCTAGAGCAGGCTGGCCTTAGAAATGGAACAACCAACATGGTTGCACATCGGGTTGGCAGCGGAGAGTCAACATGGTTGAACATCGGGTTGGCAGTGGACAGCCAACATGGCTGGAGATAAGGTTGGAAGCAGATAGCCAACATGGCTGAACATCGGGTTGGCAGTGGACAACCAACATGGATGGAGATTGGGTTGGCAGCAGACAACCAACATGGATAAACATCGGGTTTGCAGCGGACAACCAACATGGTTGCACATCGGGTTGGCAGAGGACAGCCAACATGGCTGGACATCGGGTTGGCAGAGGATAGCAAACATGGTCGGACATCGGGGTGGCATATGGGCCAAAGACGGAAGTACATCCATCACGGCCCTTCACGGACCTGGCTCAGTAAATGATCAGCCGTCATGGCCCGACATTGAAACTGGCCTGTGAGGCAAAACTGAATGTACAACCATTACGGCCGTACATCACAGTTGGCCGGAATGGTAAGGTGCAACCATCATGGCCTTGGGAGTTGATGAATGATTTTTGCTCCCCCAATTTGAGTTGTAAAAATTTCAAATTAACATATATAGGGACGGGTAGTTGGTTGAAGGTACATATGCGGCCATGTACCAAGTAAGCTTCATAGCTTAGTCGGAAGAGTATAAATGATACTTAGGCCTCATTTATAGATGCGTAGCCTTACCAATAAGTGTCTTAAGCATGGGCATCACTATGCCATGCCGCAGACCAAGTATTCAACACTTGGACGCATTTTGACGGAATGGCCTATACAGACTAGGCCATTACCATTATTGCTTGGCCATGGCCATGCAAACGAGTTGGCTTAAGCTTCTGTCCCTTCGGTGATGAACTACGGTCTGTGCTTGATCTCTTTAGAGTAGGAAAGGGTACGTAGGCAGCCGCAATGAGTTGCAGCATTGCCGGTCCAGCACATTGTCGCTCATATCATCTAATTGTGAGATGATTGCGACATTATGGCATCTCATATCATCCGGCTCGGTATCTCGACGCAAGAGATGATTGTTTCCAAACTTGATGAGGCAAGTTGCATTCCATTCACTGGATGCTCATACTTCCTATCAAGGCGTTCGACATAGGCTAAAAACCCGAGTGTCGTAATTTAGCTCAAGAGGAGTCCATTTTGATAGGAAACGTCCCAAAGATCAATACATGTCGATCTAGATCCACATGGTCACCAGAATTTAGCCAAATTCCATCGTTTAGGGCCTCAAAAGGCCGTTTTTGCCGTTTTAGGAAAGTTTTTGTTTTCTTAATAAACCCTTTGTGGAACAAGGGTAAGTTGGAACGGTGTGGAAGCTAAGTAAGCTGCATCATGCTCCACGAGCATGCTGCATCATGGCGCATCGGGGGAGTTACGGCCTGCGGGGCAACGCGCCAAAGGCGTAATTTTCCGGTCCGTCACAGTTGGTATCAGAGCAAGTTCCGAGAAAACTCTAGGGACTTGTGCGGAGTGGACTCATTGGCGAGTATTTTCCTTAATGGAAACTTAAAGTTGGAGAGTAGGCCAACTTTTGCGCGGAAAGGAGTTTGTAACTGCTATCCCAGTTACTTTGCGAATCGAATTGAGCTTGTTTAAGTACTGTGAGTTTTCCTGGCCTAAGTGGAACCCCACTTACGAGTGGATATCCGGAATACCGTCTGGGACGGTGGGTAGACAATGGGACTGATCATCCCCACACGTTGGAAACTGGCCAACGGTGTGCGTTGTCAGGCCCAGCTAGCATCCCTCTTACGAGTGGCAACCTGGATGACCGTCAGGAACAGTGGGCAACTGGAAGCTGTTCCACACAGTACTACAAAAAAAAGTGGCATGTTGTGTTATACTCGTAACAAACCTTTGGAACCAACCTTGTGAACCTTAGGGATTTATTGGTGGTAGTATGGGATGCCATCTAGGATACCTGGTCGAGATATCCTCTTGGCACTGGCCAATTGTGATTCTTGGTATTGTTGTGGGCACTTTTGGATTCCTGGGCAGGTGGTATGGGACGGTTTCTCAGAAGGTCTAAATTGTTGTTCACGATAACTTGAAAAAACCCGTGATTTCTGAGCATCTGGTATGGGACTTTTGCTCAAGAAATCCAAACCGAAGAGATTGTCCACAATAGTTTTTGTTTTGAATTCCGGGGATGAAATTCTTTAAAGGGGTGAATAATGTAACACCTCGTGTTTTTAGAATGGCGCATGCTAAAAGATGTGTCATGGCCTGAGATGAAGCTTCATCTCAAGCTTCGTTGTGTGTTAAGAGGAACATTGGTTAGAGCCAATATTGTATGTAATGATGCATTAGGCCAGCTGGGTGGCTGGCCTAGAACAAAGTAGCGCCAAAATGGCGCAATACGCAGGTCATTGGTCTATGACCAATATCGCACCACATGGGTGCCACAGGCCAGAGCAGGCTGTCCTTAGAAATGCAACAACCAACATGGCTGCACATCAGGTTGGCAGCGAACAGTCAACATGGCTGCACATCGGGTTGGCAGTGGACAACTGTTACGATCATGCAAGTGGCACATAATGATTAGGCGTAACAGATTTGCAGGCCAAGCAAATATAATTTCACTTTCTCACTCTACTAATAAAAATGAAGTACGTGGTAAGAAAGATTTCATTCCCACAGAGAGGCTTTTGTTGTTATCAAATTTTCTGATATTTAGTAACCAGGGGGGGAATTTTGTTTTATCTAAATAAACAAAGAAATAAAAGTAATCAAAAGCAATAAAATAATTTGAATAATCAATAATGAGAAGATATTGGTCATGGGATAGTATCATTCACAAACATGTATTTTCATCAATGACTAGAATTGGAATTTAATCTCTCGTTTATCAAAAGTCTTAGAATATCTTAATCGCAAGAATATCCCGTTTATTTCCCGATTTTATCACAAATAACATTAAAAGATGCTATTGTGAAATCTACCTAGAAAGCAACCTAAAGTGTAAAAGCATAATTAAGTTTAACTCCCTAAGAGCAATAAGTTCTATGAAATAAGACTAATCAATGCAAAGCGCTATTTAGTTTTAACAAAGGTTATGATTCATATGCAATTAAAAATATGTATCATTACAAGTAATAATGGCACTATGCTATTTACAATCAGGAATTATCACTTTTTCGTATAATAACCCTAATCTAGCAATAAATATGAAGACTAATCTAATTGATTCCGGACTCAACCAATCTAGCATTCAAATCATATGACAATATTAATAATAAATCATAAACAATAAAGTTTTGAGACAAACTAATTTATTGAATCAAATAACATGCTTGAGAAATCAACTTTATCCCATAACCAATAATTGAGTTTAGATACTCATCATAATGGAGTTCATCATAATCATAATCAATAATAAATTAAGAAGATGAAAAATATGCGAAAGCAAACCCTAATTGCGGCTATCTCTAAAGCTCCAAGAATAATAATACGTGATACCCAAAGAAAGTAGAAAACTTTCCTTTTTGTAGTTATTCTTAGGTCAAGTCTTCAAAAGCCCATCACCAAGAAGTCCACCAAGCCCGTGTGTGTGAAGAACCCATGTAAAAATCTTGCCGAAAGTGGTCGCCGGAAAAACTGGTGAAAGTGATGGAAGTTGGCTGGAAAAGTAGTCGGGAAGTAGCTCAGGTGACCGGCAAAGTCCACCCGGTCACCGGTCAACGAGTCAACTCGGTCAACTCGGGAAGTCAACTGAGTCAACTTGGTCAGGTCAACCGATTCAAGGTGAGTCAGGGAGTCAGCTAGTTAGACCTGAGTCAGTGCTAACTCAGCTGACTTTGTCTAATTCTGTCCAAGGCATAAGCCATTCTTGAACTTGTGTTGTGTCGCACCATCATTGTGCTTCACTAGTGCATACATAGCCATGATGGCTATTCATCCTTCATCTCAGGTTCAATTCCATTGTCACCTCAGCTGCAATTCCATCACAGCTGCAACAACATCAGGCTCAGTTCCTAATACATATAGCCGCAACCGCCAACACTGCAATCCTGCAGTTTTTCCTAAACATACATCTATAGCAGCCACTTTCATTCATCTCATTCTTCCTTGAAGACCCAAACAAACACATGCAATTTGAGCTACATCCACCACCAATGCCACCAGCATCATATCCTTGAATCAATTCAGTTCACCATTTATTTCTCTCCCCAACATCTCCAACTCCACTGCATCCATCACAGTTCCACGACACAGCAGCTTCATAACCTGCAACATGTCAGCTCCTGCCTTGCAATCCAACTCCACTGTAGATGCACATTTGTAGACGGGGAAAAACGATTCGCTGGGTTTTAAGGAATTGAGGAGACGACCTTACGGAGGAGACTCCTCGAACCGAGCGAAATGTTAATCCTCACACAGATGCACCGCTGCAAAGGGGGTGCTTTAGATTCGAGAGATCAATCTATAGTACTCTGGCCTAAATCAAGACAATGACCGTTCCAGAGTAAATTCGGTCACAAGAGAGGATGGGTTGATCTGTAGGAGGGAAGCTGAGAAATGTGTGAAATTAATGGTAATCAAAGATTGTGGGTGTGTGAATTCCTAATACGATAAGCTCCGAGTGATTGAAATTGCTCAATTGAGAGTAGTTGCTCAATTGATGAGTTGATGATCTCGTGTTATCGATGAGACGTGAGATTGATGATACTGATGATGCTGATGATTCAATAATGATTCAGAGACTTATTTATATTGCTGGAATTGTAGACACCATGATTCCATGAAGTGTGACAGTTGATGGAATCAAGGAGTGGGGAAGTGGAGATCGTGTTTGAAACCAGTTGCTCAACGTGTGGAGACTTGGTCGATTTTCCACCCACTACCTCGTGAATTCCTTCAACTGATTGCACGACTTGCTCACATTCCATCGTGCGTTTGAACAAACTTTCCGTAGACCGCCATACCAAAACCCTAAGTGATATCCCCCCAAGTGACACGATTAACGCCTCGTGGTTTGTTAGTCAATTGATGACTTCGTGGTTTGATGAGACGATGAGTCCATGTAGTCGTTGAGTTGAACATGATGTTCTGAAACTCATGAATTGAACATGTCATGAGACAGAGGTATAGTTATTACGATGAAGTGAGCAAGTATTGCTCATTTGATGGATCGTTCAATATTGATTGTTGAACCAATATTGAGAAAATATTCCTCATTTGAGCAAGTGCTGCTCATGTGATGAATTGTTGAATATTTGATTGTCTGAGCATGTGTTGCTCATCTGATGGATTATTGGCAGCGTACCAAAAATATTAATTAGAATACTGGTCGTTGAACCGAGCATAATTAATAAAATTAATGACCATGAGGACGTCGTAAAATTATTAAGGTTGGAATCTGAAATGATGATCCTTGGATTCAGAAACCCTAATTTGATCAATTGATGATCAATTCATGGTTCGTCAGAATTTCAACCATGGGACAAAGGAGGAAGCGACTACATGGACCGTGGGTCAACCATATAGTGTCCATATGCTCACGTGAGCAAATACATAGAACTCATGAAGAGTTGACGATTTGTTGGTGAAAGAATGATCAAATGCTGGCTTAATCATTTATTCAAAAATGCTCGTCTGAGCCTTAGGTGAGAAAACCTAATTAATTATGACGAGGTGAGGGGCCAACCATGGAGTCATGAAACCGGCCTTGGGTTGTCCCGTGACCGCCTGACGATCACTTCATGAAAATCCAAAGTGTTTGGGAGAGTTTTGGACCTAATACGAGCAATTGTGCAAATTAGGTCAAAACTGTGAAAATTGATGGGACCGGCTTCCGTGAGACAAAGAGCCAATCTTGGTCGGTCAAGATAGCGTTCTTGTGTCCCCAAGGCGTCTGCGTCTCAGTCCTGAGAATTTTGATATTTTCTGGCGTGCAATTGAGCATCCATTCGAGAAAATATGTCAAAATTAGGGTTTCGACGAAACTGAGGAAAACACCATGAGATGATGAAAAATAATTATAAATTAAGGAATGAGGAGGCATGGGACCTCTGTGGTCAAGGCATGGTCCTCCGGTCGTGACCACGGTCCCGTGGTGCCTTTTCCTTAATTTTATAATATTTTGATGATTTTATGAAAAATTCATGAATTTTGAGAAATTTGATGAATTTAGGGAGTTTCCATGAATTGAAGGAGTTTTCATGAGTTCAAGGAAGCAAAAAATATTAGAATAATAAAAACAAGGGCGTGTGGGATCGTGGAGGCATAGCCGACCGGCTTGGGCCCGGTTCCACGAGTTTTCATAATTTTTTTATATTTTTTAGGTATTTTTGATGATTTGAGGGAATTTTTCCTAATTTGAGAGAAATACCATGAAATCAAGGAATTTGATGAATTCAAGGAAAACTAATAATAAAATAATAAAACAAAGGGGCGTGTGGGACCGGCTAGGGCATGGCCGGCCGGCCAAGTCCCGGTCCCACAAGTTTTCATAATTTATTTTATTTTATTATTATTTGATGATTTGCGCAAAATACCATGAAATCAAGGAGTTTTTTCATGAAATTAGAGAAATAATAATAATAAAATAATAAGAAACCGTGAGGTGTGGGGCCGGTTGGGACCAAGGCATGGCCGGTTGGCCAATGGTCACGCCCCACACTCCTTTTCTTAATTTTATATTATTTTTTATGGATTTATGGAAGTACCATGAAACCGAGGAGTTTCCTCGAGACGAAGGAGATTTGATAAAATGAGAGAATTTTCATCAGATCATGGAAAATAATAAAAATGCATTAAAAATATAAAACTGGTGTGGGATTGGCCACGACACGGTCGGTCGATCGTGTGTCCGTGCTCCCAGCACCCTGGTCAATATTTTCAATTATTTATTATTTTCTTCTCTATTTTGCATAGGCTCATCGTTTCGTTGTATTTTTGAAATACTCGTTTGCGTGGTGACTGTTAATGTATCGTCGTTGAATACACCTTCACCATTTGAATTGGGGCTTCCTTAGAGGTAGCTCAGACGCCCGGTTGTTGATTATTTATTACTAATTGTGGAATTCGGTGGAGAATAATTCACAAAACTTTTATTATTAATTCATAGGATCAGCTGAGGATTCGACTACGAATTCAGAATAATAAAGTGAGCATTACCATTCCATGGGATCGTAGATTCGACCATAGAATCAGAGTAATTAAGATTTATCTATTACCATTTATGAGACCAGTTGTGGATTCGATCATGAAATCGGAGTAATGAGATAATATAGTTATTGCTATTCTATGAGATCAAGTCGTGGATTCGATCATACAATCAGAACAATTGTTATTGCCATTCCATGGGACCAGTCGTGGATTCGACCATGGAATAGGAGAAATTAGGAATAATTAACTTTGTGGCTCTATACTAGCAGAGCAAGCTGTCTAGGAGCATTAATTATCCCGATATGAGCTTGCCGGTAAGTCATATCCTTTATATAGTCAGGGAAAACTCGTTGTTTGTTCCTGAAGACATTATCGCTCTATACTAGCAGAGCAAGCTGTCTAGGAGCCGTCCATCTCGTGATACTATATATAAATAATCACTGAAAGTATTCAGTATTCATGAGATATGCCGTTGTCCAGTCGTGAGACTACATATCCACATGTACTCTGAGAGAAGGTACTCTCCGTTGAGAATTCGATGAGAGACTTGTGTCTCGATACTCACGTCTGATTTCTGAATCAGAGCTTCGTATAATTATGAGTTTACGAATTTAGCCTTTGTCGAAAATCCACCATCTACAACATTATAAACTACCAGCACCCAAAACTCACAATGTCTGCTAACCATCCTCCATTCACATAACAGCTCATGCCAACTCATTTACCTGCAACTGCTACCTAAACGTCAAAATGCAACTGCAACCATCCACCTCCATCAGTTCCCAGTTCTCTACAAACCATATTCCCTGTAATTTAACCTCAACTCAACTTCACATCCTGCAACTACAATAACCATAACACCATCCCCTGCAACTCCATCTGTTGTCTGCAACATCAGCTTCACATCCTTGGTTTAACCTGCAATATCAAGACCACAAGCATAACCAATCTAGCACAGTTCATTATACACCCACGGCAACAAAAGCATCAGGTCCTTGTTCTATTTCCAGGCCATGCTCCATATTGTATTTGAGCCTAAGAAACAAATTCTCATCTGAATTCTAGCTCAGTTCAGCTTTGAACTCGAGCTCAAGACCACCACAGCACCAACATTGCAGCTACAGCTTCCACTCTGCTCAGACTCCCAACTGCAACTCTCTCTTGCTTCATTTTTTACTATCTTCACTGCCTACATAGTCATTTCGGTATCAGCTCGACACCAGCATAACTGCATCATTCCTTGTTCTGCCCTCACAACCACCATCACAGGATTCCATCAGAGTTGTTCTTCAATTTGAGAGTCTAACCAAATTGTATCTTCTCCCGAAACCCATTATGACAAATCTCGCTGGTAACATAAACAACAATAGCAACAGTAGCAGCTGTAATTCTCCCCAGCATAAGAAATTCAGTCACTTGCAGCTTCAGTAACCTTCTCAATCGAACCCAATCTCACTGCCAACCAGTTGTAGCAGTTTCACCAGCTTCAATTCACCTGCAATATAACTCCCTGCACTTGAGGTAACACCACCTGCACCAGTCGCAAACTCCATTACAACAACAACACTAATGTCTTCCTTAATTCTTCCAACACCAGTTCATCCAACACTGTAGTTCTGCAGCTCATTACCAACACCAGTAATTCCTTCACATCTGTAGCTTATTTCATGCTCAGAACTCATCACTTCAAGCAATATAGATCTCCTTTATCTGCTTCAAATTCATACTCATACATATGACATTACATCTCCTCAAATCAAGCTCTGAACCTCTATCTCACATGGAAGCAACTCAAAACACTGATTCCTCTGAAATCTATTTGTTCTTCTCAATTGAACCCATCTTCCATAGTCGATGCTTCAATCAACAGCAGATCCCCTTTTATCTTCTGTTCAGCAACAGATGAACATCATCACTATCTCAATCTTCTGTTTCATCAAACCCTAGCTTCTAATTTGTTATCAATCATCAAATTGATTCAAACCCACTCTTCCTAATCCTTCAAACTCGAATTACTCCATTGAATTCCATCATCATACATCTCTTCTTAAACCCATTTCTTCCACGAGCTCATTAACAACATCAGCAACAACATTTGTACCTTCTTCTCTTCAATTTCCTGATCTGTAGCAGTAGCTTCTCATCCTTTAATTCCACCAGTAGAACAACAACAAACTCTTGTTTATATATCAGAAGCATTTCTGTCTCTCTATCTCTGAGACTCTCTTCCTCTCTCTAAATTCATCTCTCAATCTAATGGAGCTTCCATGGCTTCTCGGTTTCAAGCAAAACAATAATAGAGAAAAATGATTGTTTCTCTGATTTTTAGGTTTTGTGTTAGAATGGAAGTGGATATATCCACCCAAGGGGTACCCAGAATAACTTAAGGCACCTCAAATGTTGATATCAACCACCAAAAGAATGATAACTTCTTTTCTTCTATTGTGCTTATAGCCCACTCCACCTATCGCTCGCCTATGAATTGATCTTTTTGCCTTTATGTTCCAAAATAGACATTTTCTCCTTCTTTTGCTCCCAAGGACTCTATTGCACCTAATAAGCTCAAAACTAAACATAAGAGATACAATTCACAAGGATAATGACAAAGAAAGCATTAATACTATATATAAAATTAGGTGTTTTAGACACCTATCACTGAACATCGGGTTGGCAGTGGACAGCTGTTATGATCATGCAAGTGGCGCATAATAATTACGCGTTACAGAGTTGCAGGCCAAGTCAGTGTGCAGCCAGGATGGCGCGACACTGTGTAGACTGTCAAGTGCTAAGAATGGCATAACCCCGCAGGACCAATGAAGTGCAAGGGTGGCACTATATTGAAAATGCATTTGGCTAAGTAATGAAGCTATTGGCTGACACAATGAAGCTTTATTAAGTAGGAGGCAAGACAAAGCCAAAGTTGCAAGATGCAACATGCAACATGCGAGGTGGCATGTTGGCATGTGGCATGGTGGCATGTCCGTGGAATTGAGTTGGCCCAAACTCAAGGACGATGCAAACATGTAGAATAAACTAAGTATTAATCTATGCATTAGTTCAAGTCTGTCCAAAGCTTTAATAATGCAAACAAGCTAGTAATGTGAGACTGCGCATTACTATTGTCAAGCTAATTGGCGAAGTGAAGCATATATGACGCATGAGTAACTATAGTGAGATAAGGAGTTGGCCTCGATGTTTGAAGCACAAATATTCTCTATGCATTAGCTTAGAGTGATAAGCATGCAGGGCCAAGATGGCTGAGCATTGGAGCGAGGCATAACTCAGTAAAGCGCAACAGTGTGCAAAACAGCTCAAGTGACGGTTAGGAGTTGGTTATTGGATTTGCAAGCATGTCAAATGTGTGAGACAAGATAAGTCGGTTATATAAGGAGTTTATAACCATTCATAACCACCAAGAACAAGTATGGCATCAGTTGGTGTGACAACACAAAAGGTGGCAGTAGGAAGTGGCGGTTATGGAAACTACTTGGACACTTGGCTGTCCAAGGCTTGTGCAGCGGTTGCATAGAAGTTTTGGCCTGATCCTAGTTAGTATAAATAACTTAGGAATCAATAATGTTGGTATTTTTCGTTTGAGAGAAGAACCACTAATGTAGAGAGTGTTTTAGGCATTCACCAAAAGGGTGAATGGCCTGTTTTGGTCCATGAGTTAGACGAGTTTTGTAATCTTCCTTTAGTGCAATAAAATTGGTTTGTTGCGGTAATCTTTGTGTTCTAATGTTGTGTGAGAATTGTTTAAGTACATGGCAGAACCTCTTATGATTATGGGGGCATGAAGAGTTAGAGAGAAAGAAGAAAAGACTTCTGTTGTGTATTTCCTTATGAGTGAAGGCACATGCATACTTTGGTGCAAGTATGCAAGGCTGAGTGATTTTGGGTGAAGTGGATTCACTGAACCACAATCATTGTCGATCATGTCCCATGAAAATTTTAGGCGATTAAATGGGCATGTGACAACAGCCAACATGGCTGGAGATTGGGTTGGCAGCAGACAACCAACATGGCTGAACATCGGGTTGGCAGCGGACAACCAACATGTCTGCACATCGGGTTGGCGGATGACAGCCAACATGGTTGGACATCGGGTTGGCAGAGGATAGCCAACATGGTTGGGCATCGGGGTTGCCTATGGGCCAAAGACGGAAGTACAGCCATCACGACCCTTCACGGGGACTGGCTCAGTAAATGTTCAGCCGTCATGGCCTAACACTGAAACTGTCCTGTGATCCAGAACTGAATGTACAACCATTACGGCCGTACATCGCAGTTGGTCGGAATGGTAAGGTGCAGCCATCATGGCCTGGGGAGTTGATGAATGATTTTTGCTCTCCCAATTTGAGTTGTAAAAATGTCAAATTAACATATATATGGAGGGGTAGTTGGTTGAAGGTACATATGCGGGCCATGTACCAAGTAAGCTTCATAGATTAGCCGGAAGAGTATAAATGATGCTTAGGCCTCATTTATAGATGCGTAGACTTACCAATGAGCATGTTAAGCATGGGAATCACTATGCCATACTGCAGACCAAGTATTCAACACTTGGATGCATTTTGACGGAACGGCTTATACGGACTAGGCCATTACCGTTATTGCTTGGATGTAGCCATGCAAACGAGTTGGCTTAAGCTTCTGTCCCTTCGGTGATGAACTACGGTCTGTGCTTGATACCTTTAGAGTGGGGAAGGGTACGTAGGCAGCCGCAATGAGTTGCAGCATTGCCGGTACATCACATTATAGCTCATATCATCTAATTGTGAGATGATTGCGACATTCTGGCCTCTCATATCATCTGGCTCGGTAGCTCGACGCAAGAGATGATTGTGGCCAAACTTGATGAGGCAAGTTGCATTCCATTCACTGGATGCTCATACTTCCTATCAAGGGGTTCGACGTAGGCTAAAACCCCGAGTGTCGTAATTTATCTCAAGAGGAGTCTATTTTGATAGGAAACGACCCAAAGATCAAGACATGTCGATCTAGATCCACATGGTCACCAGAATTTAGCCAAATTCCATCGTTTAGGGCCTCAAAAGGTCGTTTTTGCCGTTTTAGGAAAGTTTTTGTCTTCTTAATAAACCCTTCGTGGAACAAGGGTAAGTTGGAACGGTGTGGAATCTAAGTAAGCTGCATCATGCTCCACGAGCATGCTTGCAAGGGCGAATGAACGTGCATTTGCTTAGCCTTAAGTCCCGGATCGTAGCTTCATCATGGCGCATCGGGGGAGTTACGGCCTGCGGGGCAATGCGCCAAAGGCGTAATTTTCCGGTCCGTCACAGTTGATATCAGAGCAAGTTCCGAGAAAACTCTAGGGACTTGTGCGGAGTGGACTCTTTGGCGAGTATTTTCCTTAATGGAAACTTAACGTTGGAGAGTAGGCCAACTTTTGCGCGGAAAGGAGTTTGTAACTTCTATGCCAGTTACTTTGCGAATCGAGTTGAGCTTGTTTAAGTACTGTGAGTTTTCCTGGCCTAAGTGGCACCCCACTTACGAGTGGATATCCGGAAGACCGTTTGGGACGGTGGGTAGACAATGGGACTGATCATCCCCACACGTTGGAAACTGGCCAACGGTGTGCGTTTTCAGGCCCGGCTAGCATCCCACTTACGAGTGGCAACCTGAATGACCGTCAGGGACGGTGGGAAACTGGAAGCTGTTCCACACAATACTGCAAAAAGAAGTGGCATGTTGCGTTACACTCGTTCCAAACCTTTGGCACCAACCTTGTGAACCTTAGGGATTTCTGGGTGGTAGTGTGGGATGCCATCTAGGATACCTGGTCGAGATATCCTCTTGGCACTGGCCAATTGCAATTCTTGGTATTGTTGTGGGCACTTTTGGATTCCTGGGCAGACGGTATGGGACGGTTGCTCAGAAGGTTTAAATTGTTGTTCACGATAACTTTTAGAAACCCGTGTTTTCTGAGCATCTGGTATGGGACTTTTGCTCAAGAAATCCAAACCGAAGAGATTGTCCACAATAGTTTTTGTTATCAATTTCAGGGACGAAATTCTTTAAAGGGGTGAATAATGTAACACCCCGTGTTTTTAGAATGACACATGCTAAAAGATGCGTCATGGCCTAAGATGAAGCTTCATCTCAAGCTTCGTTGCGTGTTAAGAGGAACATTAGCCTAGAGCCAATATTGTATGAAATGATGCATTAGGCCAGCTGGGTGGATGTCCTAGAACAAAGTAGCGCCATAATGGCGCAATACGCAGGCCATTGGTCTATGACCAATATCGCACCACATGGGTGCAACAGGCCAGAGCAGGCTGACCTTAGAAATGCAACAACCAACATGGCTGCACATCGGGTTGGCAGCGGACATCCAACATGGCTGAACATCGGGTTGGCAGTGGACAGCTGTTACGGTCATGCAAGTGGCGCATAATGATTACGCGTTACAGAGTTGCAGGACAAGTCAGTGTGCAACCAGGATGGCGCGACACTGTGTAGACTGTCAAGTGCTAAGAATGGCGTAACCCCGCAGGGCCAATGAAGTGCGAGGGTGGCACTACATTGTAAATGTATTTGGCTAAGTAATGAAGCTATTGGCTTACACAATAAAGATTCATTAAGTAGGAGGAAAGACAAATCCAAAGTTGCAAGATGCAACATGCAACATGCGAGGTGGCATGTTGGCATGTGGCATGGTGGCATGTCCGTGGAATTGAGTTGGCCCAAACTCAAGGACGATGCAAACATGTAGAATAGACTAAGTATTAGTCTATGCATTAGTTCAAGGCTGGCCAAAGCTTGAATAATGCAAACAAGCTAGTAATTCGAGAGTGTGAATTACTATTTTCAAGTTAATTGGCGAAGTGAAGCATATATGACGCTTGAGTAACTAGAGTGAGATAAGGAGTTGGCCTCTATGTTTTAAGCACAAAGATTGTCTGTGCATTAGCTTAGAGTGATAAGCATGCAGGGCCAAGATGGCTGAGCATTGGAGCGAGGCATAACTCAGTAAAGCACAACAGTGTGAAAAACAGCTCAAGTGACGGTTAGGAGTTGGTTATTGGCTTTGCAAGCATGCCAAATATGCGAGACAAGATAAGTCGGTTATATAAGGATTTTATAACCATTCTTAACCACCAATAAAAAGTATGGCATCAGTTGGTGTGACAACACAAAATGTGGTAGTATGAAGTGGCGGTTATGGAAACTACTTGGACACTTGGCTGTCCAAGGCTTGTGCAGCGGTTGCACAGAAGTTTTGGCTTGATCCTAGTTAGTATAAATAGTTTAGGAATCAATAATGTTGGTATTGCTCGTTTGAGAGAAGAACCACTAATGTAGAGAGTGTTTTAGGCATTCACCAAGAGGGTGAATGGCATGTTTTGGTCCATGAGTTGGACGAGTTTTGTAATCTTCCTTTAGTGCAATAAAATGGGTTTGTTGCAGTAATCTTTGTGTTCTAATGCTGCTGATTTGTGTGAGAATTTTTCAAGTACATGGAAGAACCTCTTATGCTTATGGGGGAATGAAGAGTTAGAGAGAAAGAAGAAAAGACTTCTGTTGCGTATTTCCTTATGAGTGAAGGCAGATGCATACTTGGGTGCAAGTATGCAAGGATGAGTGATTTTGGGTGAAGTTGATTCACTGAACCACAATCATTGCCGGTCATGTTCCATGAAAATTTTAGGCGATTAAATGGGCATGTGACAACAACCAACATGGATGGAGTTTGGGTTGGCAGCAGACAACTAACATGGCTGAACATCGGGTTGGCAGTAGACTGCCAACATGGCTGGAGATTGGGTTGGAAGCAGATAGCCAACATTGCTGCACATCGGGTTTGCGGAGGACAACCAACATGGCTGGACATCGGGTTGGCCTATGGGACAAAGACGGAAGTACAGCCATCACGACCCTTCTCGGGGCCTGGCTCAGTAAATGTTCAGCCGTCATGGCCGGACATTGAAACTGGCTCGTGAGTCAGAACTGAATGTACATCAATTACGGACGTACATCGCAGTTGGACGGAATGGTAAGGTGCAACCATCATGGCCTGGGGAGTTGATGAATGATTTTTTCTCCCTCAATTTGAGTTGTAAAAATGTCAAATTAACATATATAGGGAGGGGTAGTTGGTTGAAGGTACATATGCGGGCCATGTACCAAGTAAGCTTCAAAGCTTAGTCGGAAGAGTATAAATAATGCTTAGGCCTCATTTATAGATGTGTAGCCTTACCAATGAGCGTGTTAATCATGGGCATCACTATGCCATGCCGCAGACCAAGTATTCAACACTTGGATGCATTTTGACGGAACAACCTATACAGACTAGGCCATTACCGTTATTGCTTGGCCGTGGCCATGAAAACGAGTTGGCTTAAGCTTATGTCCCTTCGGTGATGAACTACGGTCTGTGCTTGATCCCTTTAGAGTTGGGAAGGGTACGTAGGCAGACGCAATGAGTTGCAGCATTGCCAGTCCAGCACATTGTCGCTCATATCATCTAATTGTGAGATGATTGCGACATTATGGCCTCTCATATCATCTGGCTCTGTAGCTCGACGCAAGAGATGATTGTGGCCAAACTTGATGAGGCAAGTTGCATTCCATTCACTGGATGCTCATACTTCCTATTAAGGCGTTCGACGTAGGCTAAAAACCCGAGTGTCGTAATTTAGCTCAAGAGGAGTCCATTTTGATATGAAATGGCCCAAAGATCAAGACATGTTGATCTAGATCCACATGGTCACCAGAATTTAGCCAAATTTCATCGTGTAGGGCCTCAAAAGGCCGTTTTTGCCGTTTTAGGAAAGTTTTTGTTTTCTTAATAAACCCTTCGTGGAACAAGGGTAAGTTGGAATGGTGCGGAAGCTAAGTAAGCTGCATCATGCTCCTCGAGCATGCTTGCAAGGACGATGGACGTGCATTTTCCTAGCTTAAGTCCCGGATCGTAGCTTCATCATGGCGTATCGGGGGGGTTACGGCCTGCGGGGCAACGCGCCAAAGGAGTAATTTTACGGTCCGTCACAATGTTGTTGCCTGTCGTCCCTTCTTTCCCATCGACCATTCAAATCGCACTAAATATGCGCAACCTACAATTTTAATTAAAGGTGAAAGTTGGCTGGCCGACACACTTAAATTCCTTAAGAAATTGAATATTAGGCTGCCCACACCAGTCTCAAAACAATCACGGCCACACGATTTGGCCGGTCGATTTAACGAGCCTAAGCTCCTCCCGGCGTGACCAAACAAGCTCCATGGTGTTCACCGGCGGGCCCACTACTATTCCAACCAATCAGAATTCTCCTAGCCCGCCAGCAACATCCCTGATTTGGGGCCAGAAGTAGGCTAGTTGCGCCGATTAAAAAAGGTTCAACGAGTTAAGACTGGCCATAGCAGTCTCAAACTCATCGCAACCATCCAACTTAGCTAGCCTAGTTAGACGGCTTAGATATTGTTTTGGGAGACCAATGGAACGCCGGTATGCTCGCCGGAAACCCGCCTTCAACCATGACCAATAGAACTACTCCCAATCTGCCGCTAACACCTAAAATCGTTAACTCAAAGTAGGTTGGCCACACGACCTCAAAACCTCAAGGTCGACCAACGGTAGTATATAACTGCCGCAAAGCAATCTCGACCATCCAACTTCACTAGCCGAACCGACCGGCCAAGATCTGATTTCAAGCAACTGGCAAGGCGCGGTCATGTTCACGGGAGGCTAGCCAAATTGACCGGATTAGATTTAATTCTGGGCGACCAATAAGGCACTGTCGTGCTCACCGGCCGCCACTCTTTCATGAGAGCCGATCGACCTTCCCTCAGCTTGCCCAAGCGATCCCTAGCAGCTGCTCGAAGATGGCTTGCCGCGCTCCTTTTAAGATATTAGGTTCTGCGACCAACCAAGACAAGCTCTGTACAACGATGCTTCATGAGTATCTATTATTTTGAGATGCTTTCTTAAAAGCGATGTTTTACATGCATCGATTACAAGCGATATTCAATAAATATCGATTTCATGAATAACTTATTTATTAAACTTAAGGGCATTACATGCTATTTCTTGCTGAAAAAGTGGGGGTACAACAACCACACCCAATATTTCGCTTAGCAATCTGTATGGACAAACTCCAATATACTTTCTAGAGAATCAGCTAGACAGTCAGACTCAATTTAGATATAAAGTATATCAAAGAGTTTATATCTCAATCTCTCGATTTGATATATACTCAAGCAAATAGAAATATGCGAGTCTTTATCAAATACTAGAGAGATAACTTGGATGGTACGAAAGACCAATATCCAAGTGTCAATCAATTTAAATCAACAACCAAAAGGTTGGATATTCTAATTGATTGAACAACGCACAACCTGTGATATTTCAATTATATAACAAAATATAATGCGGAAAAGAAATAACACAGACACCAGAATTTTGTTAACGAGGAAACCGCAAATGCAGAAAAACCCCGGGACCTAGTCCAGTTTGAACACACACTGTATTAAGCCGCTACAGACACTAGTCTACTCCAAATTAACTTCGGTCTGGCCTGTAGTTGAACCCCAATCAATATCACACTGATCCAAGGTACAGTTATGCTCCTACGCCTCTGATCCCAGCAGGATGCTACGTACTTGATTCCCTTAGCTGATCTCACCCACAACTAAGAGTTGATACGACCCAAAGTCGAAGACTTTAATAAACAAATTTGTATCACATAGAAAAGTCTACGGTAATAGATAAATCCGTCTCCCACGAATATACCTACGAGTTTTGTTCCGTATTTTGATAAATCAAGGTGAACATGAACCAATTGATAAAACGAACTTATATTTCCGAAGAACAGCCTAGTATTATCAATCACCTCACAATAATCTTAATCGACGCAGCGAAAAAAGATATTGCGGAATCACAAACGATGAGACGAAGTGTTTGTGATTTCTTTTATATCTTGCCTATCGGAGATATCATTCTCAAGACAATTATTACAATTGTACTCGTATGATAGAAACAGCAAGATCGGATCAAACAACTACAAGAAAGTAGTATCGGTCTGGCTTCACAATCCCAATGAAGTCTTTAAGTCATTAACCTGGTTTAGAAGAAGAAACCAAAGGTTAAAGGAGAATCGAAACTAGCTTAGCACAACTAGTATCACACAGAAGGTGTGGGGATTAGGTTTCCCAGTTTCTAGAGTTCTCCCTTTTATAGTCTTTCAAATCGGGGTTTGCAATCAATGTTAGCTTGGTAACAAAGCATTCAATATTCACTGTTAGATGAAAACCTGATTAGATTCAAGTTAATATCTTTCAACCGTTAGATCAAAAACTATCTTGTTACACACAAATGAAATGCACATTTCTAGGATTGTGTAACCGTACCCAAACCTGTACATTTGTTGGTTCAACAATAGTCAACCAAATGGTTAGCCATATGATCACTTTCATATCAACCATATTCTTCTTCACCATAACTAGTTAAAGTGACTCAAATGAACTATTTTGAGAGTTGTTCAATTGCAAGGAAATCTTATGTAACTACACAAGACACAATTGAAGCAAAAACGATTTGATTCACTCGAATCGGTTCATGAACTATATAGCCACGGTTTGCAATTTTCATTCTTTAGTTTATATAAGAATAAGTTCACAAACATCGTTTTTAGATATAACCTACTCAAGTTCGCGGACTGGGTTCACGGACTTAAATTCCCGGACGGAGTTCACAAACTCCAGCAGAATTTCTCGGGTCGAGAACTTCCGCCAGTTCGCGGATTGAGTTCACGGACTTGGCTCATGTCACCATTCCGGTTCTCTTGATCAACAAAGTTCGCAAACTTCGGTTCAAGGAATAAGGACTTATACATATATGTTCCACAACAATGTTTATATCCTCCAATGGTTATATTATCTAAACTCTCATTTTAATCATTGAAACATTCTTAGAGGACGTTGATATTCTATAGTTGTTATTCACTTACTATTTTTCGTCAAAGTAAGCAATTTTCAAAGTGATTGAAACTTTCCATGACTTTCGTCACTAGATAAAGATGAACTTGGCTAAAGCGAAGGCTTACCAACACATATTTTGAGAAATAGATAGGCGAGATAAGCTCGGATCCAAATAGCAAATGTGTATAATCTAAGTCTATATAGCAAAACGACTTTTGTCTCAAGATAGGAGATAAATATACTTTTGAGTGATAGATAAGTTCAAGTATCCGCATACCTTTTAGTCGATGAAGATCCACCGGTTACTTGAGCAGTTTTGTATGATGATTTCCATGGAGTTCTTGAGCTCAACTACACTTTCTATCCTAATCCGAGACCTTAGCTATAGTAGACTAGAAATCAAGACTTATAGTTTTGATAACTAACATTGACAAACATGCTTGAGATAGCAACGCATGCGAGTTCGACCGAGCAGTGCTCTAACAATCTCCCCCTTTGTCAATTTTAGTGACAAAACTATCAATACCGTAGATGGTGGATTTTCGACTAGGGTAAAATCGTAAAACCATAATTACACATACTCCGGATCCGGCAATCGGATGAGTATTGAGACTCATGTCTCTCATCAAAGCATGAAGGCTCATGCCATAAATCTCTGACTGAGAAGGCTGTCTCTCAGAGTATATGTAGATGTGTAGTCTCCCAGCTGAGGCCACGGCACATTTCATGAATACTGAGCAATTTCAGTAATTATTTCTGTATAGAATCGAAAGATTGGGAGGCTCCTAGACATCATGCCTGCTAGTATAGAGCAACAACGTCTTCAGGATGCAACCAGGTTTTTCCTAATTATATAGGAGAAGTATGACACTCCAGCAAGTTCATATTGCTCAACTCTCAGATAATTAATGCTCCTAGACAACATGCCTGATAGTATAGAGCCATCAATTAATTATCTCTGAACGTAACTGAATATGCAGCTATATTCTACGATTCTTTGAATATTTCGTTACTTAAATTTATGGTTCTTCTCAGCAGAGTTCCATGGGTTAGTAATAAATATTCAACGTACATGCATCTGAGCATCGACTAAGCCCTGACTAAAATGGTGCAAGTGTACTTAGCAATAATGCACAAACCAGCATCTGAATGCACAAATGAGCATTTCAGAACACGAAGGAACGATGAACCTATGCAAAGTAGGAAGAAAAACAATAATAATAAAATATTAGCAAAGGCGCCAGGGGACTGGGCTCACCAGCCGGCCAGTCACGCCGTAACCAGTCCCACACCCAATTTTATATTTTATCATATTTTATTATTTTTTCCTGATCTCATGAAAATTCTCTCATTTGAGCAAATCTCCTTCGTTTCAAGGAAACTCCCGGTCCCATGGTGTTTCCACACATCAAGGAAATAATAAAATTAGGAAAAGGTGTCGCGGGACCAGGCCCACTAGCCGGCCGGCCATGCCCTGGCCGGTCCCACACCTCACGGTTCCTTATTATTTTATTATTTCCCTCATCCTATGAAAATTCCCTGATTTCATGATTTTTGCCTAAACCCATGAAAATATATTATAAAATTAGGAAAACCGTGGGACCGGACCCTAGCCGGCCGGTCATGCCCTAGCCGGTCCCACACACCCCTTATTTTATTATTATTAGTTTTTTTGTTTTCCTCATTCCATGAAAACTCCCTGATTTCAACAAAATACCTTGGTTTCAACAAAACTCTTGATTTTATGAAAATTCCCTAAAATCATGAAAATTACATAAAATTGGGAAGAGTGCCCTGGGACCGTGCCCGTTGTCCGGTGGGACATGCCTTGCCCATTGTCGGTCCCACACTCCATCATTCCCTATTTTATTATTATTTTATTTTCCTAATCTCATGGAAATTCCTTAATTTCATGAAATTCTTCAGTTTTTATAGAATTTTCCTCAAATCAAAGAAAAAATATAGAAAATTACATAAAATTGGGAAAAGTGTTGCGGGACCGAGCTTGCTAGCTGGCCGGTCATGCCCTAGCCAAGGTCGGTCCCAAACTTTGCAATCCCCTATTTTATTATTTATTTTTCTTCATCTCATGAAATTTTCCTAGTTTCAGCAAAACCCTGAATCCTTCATATTTTCTCAAAGTGTTGCTCAAATGCGCACCGGAAAATATCGAAACTCTCAGGACTGAGATACGGACATTATGGTGACACATGCATATCCCCTTGACCAACCAAGGGTGGCCTTGAGGCTTTCAAATAGCCGGTCCCACTCGTTTTAATGATTTTGACCTAATTTTCTCAATTGCCCGTATTAGGTACTAACTCTTTTCAAACAATTGAGGGTTTGCTCAAATGACCATCAATTGGTCCCGCGACCACCAAGGGCCGGTCTCATGACCTCTTGGTCGGTCCCTCATCTTTTCATAGCTAGGTTTTACTACCTGTCGCTCACATAAGCATTATTTTAATAAATGATTAAACCAGCATTTAATCATTCTTTCACCAACTGGTCCTCAAGAGACTTTGGTATTTTGCTCATTCGAGCATCTGTCCATTACATGGTGGACTCATCATCTCATGTGGCCGGTCCCTACTTCGCTTTGCGGTTGATTTTTAATAAATCATCAATTCATTAAAATTAGGGTTTTGAATCCAGAGCTCTGCAAAACATAATTCTGAGCAGATTCAAATACTGATAATTTTATGTTGATCCCATGATCAACACTTTTATTTATTATACTCGGCTCAGCAGTCAGTATCTTAAATTAATATTTTATTTGGTCCTGCTGCCAACAATTCATCAAACGAGTAATATTTGCTCAGACTAGCAATATTTGCTCAAATCGGCAATATTTGCTCAGATTAAAGAATATTGGTTCAACTATCAATATTCAACAACTCAGAAAATACGGTTTGCTCAGGTTATCAATATGACAATGATATTTTTCCTCGGTAGGCATGTTCAATCCATGAGTCTCAGAACATTTGCAAATTATGTTCAACTCAGCAATACAAGGACTCATCATCCCATAAAGTCAGCAACTGACTCCACAATCACGAGACATCAATCGTGTCACATGGGGGGATATTAACTAGGGTTTTGGTCTGGCGGTCTACGACACGTGTATCTAAACACACGACGAGAATGTGAGAAAGTCGTGCAATCAGTTGGAAGAGTCAGCAAAGTAGTGGGTGGAAAATTAACCAAGTCTCCGCACGATGAGCAACTGGTTTTGACATGATTTCCCACTTCCCCACTCTCTGACTCCAACAACTGTCACACTTCATGGGATCATGGTGTTTTCAATTTAGCAATATAAAAGACCTCTGAATCCTGATTGAAAGAACAAGGAATTTGTAGGCAAGTTCATACAGACAATCTTTCGTCTACACGAACTCATCGTCTGAGCAATCACTCTCAATTGAGTAAAATTCAATCATTCAGAACTTTCTTACGCTGAATTCACAATACACCTACAATCTCAGATCATCATTGATACCGCACATTTCTCAGCTTCCCTCCTACATATCAACCCATCCTCTATTGTGACCGAATTGACTCCGGAACGACCATTGTTCTTGGTTTAGGCCGGAGTCCTACAGATTGATCTCTCGAACTTAAATCACTCCCTTATTGCAGTGCATCTGTGTGAGGTTCAACATTTCGCTCGGTTCAAGGAGTCTCCACACGGACGTCTCCTCTATTCCGTAAAAACCAGTAAATCGTTTTTCCCCATCTACAAATACATATGGAATACAAAAAATAAATAAATTAACTTTTGTAGATCCTATTTCACATGTCTAATCTTCAATATTACTTGAAATCTTCGTCACTTCCAAGTACTCCAATGATCCTAAAGGTTGTAAGTCCAGCATCATCGTTGTTGAAAATTCGTAGCTATAACAACGAGAAAACAAGATTTCTCAATCCTTGTTATACATTGTCATAGTATCATTACATAACGTCAAAGTTCAATTGTATCACAACTTCAACAACAATACTATGGTGATATGTATCACTCCCCCTTAGTCAATACTTCATCTCACATGGAAACCACTCCCCCTTACATAATGATCCGAAAACCATATGTATTTGTAGTGTGAACTACATATTAATTCTCCCCCTTTTTGTCAATAAAATTGGCAAAGGTACAAGAACGGGATCCTAATGAAATTTCCGAAAGAGACATTTCATGACCAAAAGAAAGAAACACATATCATCTTATTTAGATGCAATCATATAGCCGAAGCTAAATGCATTCATCAAGGAGTTTATAAAGATACAAGATAACCCCTATAATATTCCACAGCCGCACTCCCCACATAGAGTTGGCAATTAAGCACAAGTTCAATTAAGAACTCTCCCCCATAATCTGTCATTCCCGAAAGAACAACAAGAGCGACCTTAATTTCGAAAGAAAAGAAGGATTTCTTTGGACGTAACAAATCACATACAAGTATGAATTTGAATCCAAAAAGCTCAATTAAATTAACCACAAGAGAACCCATGATTAATTTAATCGAAAATGCTCAACATAAGTGAACTTATGGGGACTCAAAAATATACACTTAGATTAATCACAAGAGAACCCATAATTAATCTAATCGAAATACACAACCAAACTAATCACAAAAGTAATCAATTTAATTGGTCATGCTCATCATAAGAAAACTTATGGAGCAACAAGTAAATAACCAAACAAGATGATTAATTTAGTTGAATATGCTCGACATAAAGTATCTCGCGAAACAACAACTAAGATAATCATAAAAATAATCAACTTGGTCTTTTAGTGCTCAATATAAGACACTTTACGGAGGCTCACAGTAATACATAAAATATGGATCAGGGAAGATCAATACTGCGGATACACAAGGATTCATTCTATTTTCCATCACTATTTGCATAACGACATTCAATAGACATAATCCTTGCAAACAAAATATTTTAACCTATCTTCCATCAAAAATTGACATAATAGGCTTAACTTTTGTATTTGTCAAAAGTCTATTCATTCGTTTATCAATACATGCATATCGACATACGAAAGACTTTACTTTTGACAAGGTATGGGACAATCATAGTTCACGGACGCAAACACACATATCCTATAGCAATATTGCAATACATAAAACCATAAAGATTAATACTGCAAAAGTCATCTCCCAAACAAATTTAGAATTTAAACCAATAAATCTAAAACATGAAGATGAAAACGTTGGACATAGTTATGTGTAATCACAATAATGGCTATTCCAAACTCTAGTTATTCTTCTAACAAAAACAAGAAAATAGAAGATTTACTAGGCAAATAAAGGAGAAAATCAAAGTTCGTTGAGAACCTCATATCTTTCAATGAATCCATCAAAGAAGGTATCACTGATTTCCTTTATTCTCTTGACTGTTGCAGATGGTGGATTTTCGAAAAGGGCTAAAATCGTAAACTCATAATTATACGAAGCTCTGATCCAGCAATCAGACGTGAGTATCGAGACACGGGTCTCTCATCGAATTCTCAACGGAGAGTACTTTCTCTCAGAGTACATGTAGATATGTAGTCTCAAGACTGGACAACGACATATCTCATGAATACTGAATACTTTCAGTGATTATTTCTATATAGTATCACGAGATGGACGGCTCCTAGACAGCTTGCTCTGCTAGTATATAGCGATAACGTCTTCAGGAACAAACAACGAGTTTATCCTGACTATATAAAGGATATGACTTACCGACAAGCTCATATCGGGATAATTAATGCTCCTAGACAGCTTGCGCTGCTAATATAGAGCCACAAAGTTAATTATTCCTAATTACAATTGCTCCTACTCCATGGTCGAATCCACGACTGGTCCCAGGAATGGCAATAACAATTGCTCATATTCCATGGTCGAATCCACGACTGGTCCCATGGAATGGCAATAACAATTGATCATATTCCATGGTCGAATCCACGACTGGTCCCATGGAATGGCAATAACAATTGCTCCTATTCCATGGTCGAATCCACGACTGGTACCATGGAATGGCGATAACAATTGCTCCTATTCCATGGTCGAATGCACGACTGGTCCCATGGAATGGCAATAACAATTGTTCTGATTCTATGATCGAATCCACGACTTGATCTCATAGAATAGCAATAACTATATTATCTCATTACTCCGATTTCATGATCGAATCCACAACTGGTATCATAAATGGTAATAGATAAATCTTAATTACTCCGATTCTATGGTCGAATCTACGATCCCATGGAATGGTAATGCTCACTTTATTATTCTGAATTCGTAGTCGAATCCTCAGCTGATCCTATGAATTAATAACAAACATCTTATTACTCAGTTTTGTGAATTATTCTCCACTGAATTCCACAATTAGTAATAAATAATCAACAACCGGGCGTCTGAGCTACCTCTAAGTAATCCCCGATTCAAATGGTGAAAGTGTATTCGACGACGATACACTAACAGTCACCGCACGAACGAGTATTTCAAAATACAACGAAACGATAAACCTATGCAAAATAGGGAAGAAAATAATAAATAATTAAAAATATTGACCAAGGTGCTGGGAACACGGACACACGACCTACCGACCGTGTCGTGGTCAACTCCACGCCAGTTTTATATTTGTAATATATTTTTATTATTTTCCATGATTTGATGAAAATTCTCTCATCTGATCAAATCTCCTTCGTCTCGAGAAAGCTCCTCCGTTTCATGGTACTTCCATAAATCCATAACAAATAATATAAAATTAAGGAAAGGAGCGTGGGGCGTGACCGTTGGCAAACCGGCCATGCATTGGTCCCAGCCGGCCCCACACCCCACGGTTCCTTATTATTTTATTATTATTATTATTATTATTTCTCTAATTTCATGAAAAACTCCTTGATTTCATGGTATTTTTTGCACAAATCATCATATAATAATAAAATAAAATTATGAAAACTTGTGGGACCGAGCCACTAGCCGGCCGGCCATGCCCTAGCCGGTCCCACACGTCCTTTGCTTTATTATTTTATTATTATTTATCCTATATTTTCCTTGAATTCCTCAAATTCCTTGATTTTATGGTATTTCTCTCAAATTAGGAAAAATTCCCTCAAATCAACAAAAATACCTAAAAATATTAAAAAATTATGAAAAGCTCGTGGGACCGAGCCATAGTCGGCCGGCCATGCCTCCATGGTCCCACACGCCCGTGTTTTTATTATTTTAATATTTTGCTTCCATGAACTCATGAAAACTCTTTCAATTCATGGAAACTCCCTAAATTCATCAAATTTCTCAAAATTCATGATTTTTTCATAAAATCATCAAAACATTATAAAATTAAGGAAAAGGCATCACGGGACGGTGGTCACGACCGGCCGACCATGACTTGACCATGGCGGTCCCACGCCTCCTCATTCCTTATTTTATAATTATTTTTCATCATCTCATGGTGTTTTCCTCAGTTTCGTCGAAACCCTAATTTTGGCATCTCGAATGGATGCTCGATTGCACGCCAGAAAATATCAAAATTCTCAGGACTGAGACGCGGACGCCTTGGGGACACGATCACGCTATCTTGACCGACCAAGATTGGCTCTTTGACTCACGGAAGCCGGTCCCATCAATTTTCACAGTTTTGACCTAATTTGCACAATTGCTCGTATTAGGTCCAAGACTTTCCAAACACTTTGGATTTTCATGAAGTGATCGTCAGGCGGTCACGTGAGAACCCAGGGCCGGTTTCATGACTCCATGGTCGGCCCCTCGCCTCGTCATAATTAATTAGGTTTTCTCACCTAAAGCTCAGACGAGCATTTTTGAATAAATGATTAAGCCAGCATTTAATCATTCTTCCACCAACAAATCGTCAACTCTTCAGGAGTTCTTCGTATTTGATCACGTGAGCATATGGACACTACATGGTTGATCCACAGTCCCATGTAGTCGCTCTCTCCTTCGTCCCATGGTTAAACTTTTGACGAACCATGAATTGATCATCAATTGATCAAATTAGGTTTTCTGAATCCAAGGATCATCATTCCAGATTCCAACCTTAATAATTTTACGACGGCCTCATGGTCATTAATTTTATTAATTATGCTCGGTTCAACGACCAGTGTTCTAATTAATATTTTTGGTACGCTGCCAATAATCCATCAGATGAGCAACACATGCTCAGACGATCAAATATTCAACAATTCATCACATGAGCAACACTTGCTCAGATGATAAATATTTTCTCAAACCAAGGAATATTGGTTCGAAAATCAATATTCAACGATCCATAGAATGAGCAATACTTGCTCACTTCATCGTAAGAATTATACCTCTGTATCATGACATGTTCAATTCATGAGTTTCAGAACATCATGTTCGACACTCAGCAACTACATGGACTCATCGTCCCATAAAACCACGAAGTCATCAATTGACTAACAAACCACGAGACGTCAATCGTGTCACTTGGGGGGATATCACTTAGGGTTTTGGTCTGGCGGTCTACGACATGTGTGTTCAAACACACGGTGGAATGTGAGCAAGTCGTGCAATCAGTTGAAAGAATTCACGAGGTAGTGGGTGGAAAATCGACCAAGTCTCCACACGTTGAGCAACTGGTTTCAAACACGATCTCCACTTTCCCACTCCTTGATTCCATCAACTGTCACACTTCATGGAATCATGGTGTCTAAAATTCCAGCAATATAAAATAAGTCTCTGAATCATGATTGAAGGATGGGCATCATAAGTATCATCAATCACACGTCAAACTGACAACACGAGATCATCAACTCATCAATTGAGCAACTACTCTCAATTGAGCAATTTCAATCACTCAGAGCTTATCGTATTCAGAATTCAAACACCCACAATCTTTGATTACCATTAATTCTACACATTTCTCAGCTTCTCTCCTACAGATCAACCCATCCTCTCTTGTGACCGAATTTACTCTGGAACGATCATTGTCTTGATTTAGGCCGGAGTACTACAGATTGATCTCTCGAATCTAAAGCACCCCCTTTGCAGCGGTGCATCTGTGTGAGGTTTAACATTTCTCTCGGTTCGAGGAGTCTCCTCCGTACGGTCGTCTCCTCAATTCCTTAAAAACCAGCAAATCGTTTTTCCCCATCTACAGATTGGCGACCACAGTGGGAGATCATTCTCTCGGTTGCAATCTCACAATCTCACAAAGATGGTTGATCTTAGGTCCGGTTCAGTTACCAATCCGGGTTCAACACCCGACTCTCGCATCGCAATTTCTAGTGATACTGCAATCGCAAGTACTACTCCTCTCAACATTGCAGGCTTCAGTGGTACCGCTAATACCACTCCTCCAGCCAGCAATGTCATGCCACATGTTACAACTACTCCTCCAAGTGATGGTGCTCCAGTGATCACCCCTGCAAGTGACGGCACTGGCGGCATCAACAATCCACTCTTCGGTCGGTCTCCTGAAGAAACCAGAGGAAATCATCCTACCATAGTTGATCTCACGAAGGTTCAGACTGACGTGGCTGCAACACAGAAGCAGTTGTGTGTTTATATTAAAACTTTCACATACAAGCTTGCGTCTGAACGAACTCAGCCTCAGCGCGAGAAAGGAAAAGCTAAAGAAACATCTTCAACCGCTGATCCTGAAATCTCTCCAATCCATGTTGTACATGATGGAGAATTACGCAAAGCTGCAGATGACTCTCCAGCAACGGAACCTGCAAGTTTCATCACTCGTGAAGATATGGAGTGCTTTTTTGAGGATCGATGAAAAGACAAGACATCATCCGTCCATCGTCACCAACCTCCATACTGCCATACAGAGGATTCCTCTTTCAAAAGGTTATACCGCTCCAACATTCATTCTTTATGATGGAACATGCGACACTCAAAACATATTTCTCGGTTTCTGGAATTATTGGGCGAACACGAGGACAACCATGTTGTCCGTCTGGAGAAATTTTCAAAATCCTTGAAAGGCAGGGCATACACCTGGTACAACAACATCGCATCGTGAAGTATCACCGATTGGGGAGAGATGATTAATCATTTCTACAGAAAATACTTCTTCTTGTCAGAGCAAGTCACTCTCTCTGATCTAGGAAGGATGTTTTGAAGGAGCAGTGAACATCCTGATGATTATGTGAAAAGGTTCAGAATTCAAGCCTTGGACTGCCACGACCCACACGTCACATAGCAACAACTTGTAGACTTGTGCGTCAACAAAATGATCCCGATATGCAGAGCCTTGCTGGAAAACCTCCGGTTCCACACTCTCTCAGAACTTCATGAAGCAGCCAAAACGATCAACGACTACTACACCTGCTTTACTGAGCAAAGTCTACAAGGTCGAGGAACCTCGGAGCAGCCGACGCCTGATCAACAAACAGTATGATGTCCAACCTTCCATGAACGTTGTTGCTCAAGGAAGAAAAAGTAAAGCTTCTGCTCAAACATGCGACATCCAATACCTCTTCCTACAAAAGCATCATGGAAGGATAACCAATCTTGCACAAACCTCGACCCGGCATCAACGAACGGGAAAATGATCGGACAGACTAAACTTCTCATGAAGGAGTGATCGAGTTACTGGAAGTCTGGGTTCAAGACGGTGCAATCAAACTGTTGCTCATCATAGAGAGCCAACATGAAGAATCCAAGGTACTGTCACCTTCATAGATTTATCAATCATTCGACAAGTAGCTGCAATATTTTGAAGCACGTCACCAAAGAGAAGGTTGATCCACAATAGATTCAACTGGGAACTGGAGGAGTACACAAGAATCCTCTCCCAATCATAACCTTTACACTCTCTTAACAACCTATCAAAGAGGCAGTTCAATCCTTGGTCGAACGTGAATTGCTCTATCTGTCGAAGGCACAAAAGAGACACATGTTCACAGCACTGAACCACATCGTGTCAAGAATTCCATTCCGGATATACTTCTTGAGCCTCCAGCCACAAACCAAGAGATGTACGACTGGGGACTGCTTACCACAGTCGAAGAAACGAATTTGGAAGAACGTTGATCGATGCCGGCACAGCCATCAACATCATTCCACTGAAAATCTCAGAGCCGCAGGCATCAGTTAACAAGAAGCTACTCATGCTCCCATCTCAATCAGAGACCTTGAAGGAGCGCTGAGAATACTTATGGCTACATCACTCTCAAAGTGAACATAAGTTCAACACTGGACAGAAACCAAGTTTCACATAATCAGGAAGATCCAGGATATGACATGTCCTTCAGACGAGCGTGGATCCACGCTGAAAATATGGGTACTTACAGAGCGCCTTTGGTTACACGTCTCTCCAACGAAGAAAGTTCTGATCCAGAAGATTTGACGGACATTCCATCATCAGAGTACTTGGAGGAATTTCAAACTTTGACGAGGTTGAAGAAAGAACCTGCAAAAGATGCATATACATCCATTAAGAAGTTCCGCACTCAGGCAAGTCTCATCCATGTCTATGTCATTTATTTCCTCACATGCTATCCTAGCATGGGGACTCAATTCTGCTAGCAACTCTGCAAGACGTTATGAATGGTAGCTTCACCACATTAGTATTTTACCAAGTGGTTGAATCTGACGCTCCTCCGAATCAAGCACTGAAACATTCATTACCGAGATGATGTCCAAACATGGAAAAGAACACTTTGGGCGTTTCTCCTGCTAGTCCATGTGTTCCACAAAATCAGAAAGCTCTAATGTCTGCACAAGTGTCGAATCCCACTACTGCAACGAAAGGGATGCTGAATCAACAAAAGATACTCCAGGGCCGAGACGATCAAACCCCTAAGATATTCGATGCTTAAGGAATATACGCTTTAACACTCAAGCATCTAAAAAAGCTATCAAATTGTACTCTCAATCAAAGAGTACAAATTCAGCACAAATATCTCGATGATGACACATTGATTCAACACCAGCACGATCAAAGTGTAACTAAATAATAAGTCTTCATTATCCCATGATAAGACTTATGAAGCATATGCAACATCATTCATACATGGATGGCACTAACTCCTTCAATATATACTGGGCAACCTGAGGTGATTCCGTGAAACTTCATCAACGGGTTTTCTCTACATCACAACCCCCTGTATGATTGAGGAACTTTCTCTCTTCACCAATCACATCCAGTATGAAAACTACTGATGCTATCTACCGCAACAATGTTGACTCACTGACAAAGCCAGATCGTGGTAAAGTTATGCTTTCAGGAGCATTCAGATTGAACTCTCAGTACACCTTCATCTTACGGACGCTCAACTCATCAACTAGTTCATGAATGTAAAAGGCTCACTGGATGAAGGAGCAAAGTTTATATCTATAATCATGGTTCTAGCCTTTTCGGTCTTTGGAGCAACTTCAATCATGGTATCAGCATCAACAATAATCTCTAGAGGAACACCATCCATGATCTCAGCATCGACAGGGATCTCTGGAGCGTAATCATTCATGGTTTCAGTACCAACAAGGGTCTCAGGAGCAACATCCTCAGGGCTTCATCAACTAATCATTCTCTGAAGTGTTACACATGAAGCGGACTTCTCTAAGACCAATGATTCATATCAAGATGTGCGGACCTGATAACATGCTCACATGAAAGTCTTCCCAAAGCTGGCACGACTGGTGGGCATAATCCAAAGTCTTCTACAAGATGTTCTCATCACCTCTATAAATGAGATACAACACACGCCAGGACATGGGTTTGCAAAAACGTACTAATGGGTGAGGAATGGGACAATGCTTCCTCAACTAAAGATGTTCGTCTATGTCTCTTCTACAACATACCAAAAGGGCGCATCAATCGGACATACGAGCTGAAAGATACGACATTTACTGTCAGGTCTATGAAATCTGAAAATTTGCACGGTATTACAAGTTATGAAAGTGCATACTTTATTGATTGCCCTATACATCTCCAAACTTAGCATTCTGGTTGCATATGATTCCTCCGTCTCTTAGCTTCGAAATTTGGGGTCAATCGTCAGATTCCAACGTCGTATGAGGTTCCTACATCTTCCTGAGCGTACAACATGCAAACAACAATTTTTAGACGGGATTCATAACTTCCACAGTCGATCGGTGTCCACCAGGTCCTTCCGTTAAATCCTTCATCAAGGTACCTCCAACTTCGACTACCTAGGCCTTTACATCAATTTTTTTACCTGGGTCCTCTATCTAGGTCTCACCAGAAGAAGGGAAAATGAAAGGGAGAGACTTAACAAAATACTGGGGACTGACGGTCCACTTGTCAAGACGATCGATTTCACAATCCAAAACCGATCAAGAAATCAAGACCAGAATAAAACCTCACATCTCTCAGAAGTCCAAGGTTCAAGATATCATGGAAAGAAAATTAAAGAAAGTCAGCAAAATAAGATTTCTGCTTTTCTTCATCCATCTTCTTCAACACGACATCACTAGTGGTGAAAGAAGTGTCACCTTCCACCTCTTTCCTTATAGCAACAATCTTTTGACGAAGCCACTTCAGATTGAAGCCAAGTTCTTCAGATTTCTTCAAGTTGTACTCCCAATCAAAGAGTACATCCCGGGTGACAATATTTCCAGTTGTGATGCATCATTTATAACACGCAATATGGCTTCTACTTGCCTCGTCAAGAAATAACTATGCTCCGGATCCTTGGTAACGACGATGTGCCCATACATCTTCCACGGTTTCTCGTACAAGCCTGCATATCCAATGGGAACGCTGAATCCGCCAACTAGTTCATGATACGGGAGTGAAGCATCGAACGGAGGATCAAAAGCAAATCCTGCACTTGGATATTCATGCACCACTATACGGTTCTCAATTACTGGAGCAGCCTCCAGGGCAACAGTTTCTTCAGTATTCTCTACTGGTGTTTCAGTTTCTTCTATCACTGAAGCAGCAACAATCTGAGTTTCCAAGACTTCAATGACAACCTTCTCATGGCCTTGAAGTGCATATATGGTTTTCTCTTCATCAATAATTGCAGGGCAGTTTGAGTTATCCTCATTGGTTTCAATATCCTCAACTTCGGTATTTGGCACCTAAGTTTCTTGTATGATTTATTTTATGATCTCATTTTGGATTATAAAATTTGGGTTAGATCGAAATTTCTTGTATGATTTATTTTATGATCTCATTTTGGATTTCTTGACTTAAGAAGCCACCCACTAGGTTTATCCCTTTTTTGATGCGCTAATCATATTCCTAAACAATTCCTGGTTACTATCATAAAGAAAAATACATGTGGTCATCATAGAAGACTGTTTGTAAATTTGAGGTCTACACGTTTATTTGATTATACAGATCATCACAAGATATGCATTTGCAGCTGGTTCCAAAATTAAACCAAGTACCATAAAAAGAAAGAAAAATAATAACGATCTTCTAAACCTTTAATGCAGGCATCACCTGTTTCTGGCTAACAACAGAATATTTATTAGCAGTTACTAAATCAAGTCATCAAAACATTCAAAATTTGAAAAAGGAAACTTAATTATCATTAAACAGAAGAAAAAAATAAGACAAACAAAAAACTGTTTAATTAGCAGTACGTGTCAGTATATGACCAGTGGACAGTGCAAGCACAGCAAAAAAAAAGCGGTCCAGTCAAAGATGGACTTTATAACCAAAGACAAGCGGATAAGCCCGATGTATGGTATACCAGTCAAACCATATTACCTAAGTGTTAGTCAAATCCTGTCCCAATAATAATCATTAATTTATTAGTAGATGGAAATAATAAAGATGTGGGGCCCACTTTGTCGATTTCTTCCTCCATTCAGGTGATCTAAATCTCTCTGAAACTCAAAATACTATTTGTTGTACCGTAAAACTCGTGGGACCGGGCCATAGCCGGCCGGCCATGCCTCCATGGTCCTACACGCCCGTGTTTTTATTATTTTAATATTTTTCTTCCATGAACTCATGAAAACTCCTTCAATTCATGGAAACTCCCTAAATTCATCAAATTTCTCAAAATTCATGATTTTTTCATAAAATCATCAAAATATTATAAAATTAAGGAAAAGGCACCACGGGACCGTGGTCACGGCCGGCCGACCATGACTTGACCACGGCGGTCCCATGCCTCCTCATTCCTTATTTTATAATTATTTTTCATCATCTCATGGTGTTTTCCTCAGTTTCGTCGAAACCCTAATTTTGGCATCTCGAATGGATGCTCGATTGCACGCCAGAAAATATCAAAATTCTCAGGACTGAGACGCGGACGCCTTGGGGACACGAGCACGCTATCTTGACCGACCAAGATTGGCTCTTTGACTCACGGAAGCCGGTCCCATCAATTTTCACAGTTTTGACCTAATTTGCACAATTGCTCGTATTAGGTCCAAGACTTTCCAAACACTTTGGATTTTCATGAAGTGATCGTCAGGCGGTCACGTGAGAACCCAGGGCCGGTTTCATGACTCCATGGTCGGCCCCTCGCCTCGTCATAATTAATTAGGTTTTCTCACCTAAAGCTCATACGAGCATTTTTGAATAAATGATTAAGCCAGCATTTAATCATTCTTCCACCAACAAATCGTCAACTCTTCAGGAGTTCTTCGTATTTGATCACGTGAGCATATGGACACTACATGGTTGATACACGGTCCCATGTAGTCGCTCTCTCCTTCGTCCCATGGTTAAACTTCTGACGAACCATGAATTGATCATCAATTGATCAAATTAGGGTTTCTGAATCCAAGGATCATCATTCCAGATTCCAACCTTAATAATTTTACGACGGCCTCATGGTCATTAATTTTATTAATTATGCTCGGTTCAACGACCAGTGTTCTAATTAATATTTTTGGTACGCTGCCAATAATCCATCAGATGAGCAACACATGCTCAGACGATCAAATACTCAACAATTCATCACATGAGCAACACTTGCTCAGATGATAAATATTTGCTCAAACCAAGGAATATTGGTTCAATAATCAATATTCAACGATCCATCGAATGAACAATACATGCTCACTTCATCTTAAGAATTATACCTCTGTCTCATGACATGTTCAATTCATGAGTTTCAGAACATCATGTTCGACACTCAGCAACTACATGGACTCATCGTCCCATCAAACCACGAAGTCATCAATTGACTAACAAACCACGAGACGCCAATCGTGTCACTTGGGGGGATATCACTTAGGGTTTTGGTCTGGCGGTCTACGGCACGTGTGTTCAAACACACGATGGAATGTGAGAAAGTCGTGCAATCAGTTGAAAGAATTCACGAGGTAGTGGGTGGAGAATCGACCAAGTCTCCACACGTTGAGCAACTGGTTTCAAACACGATCTCCACTTCCCCACTCCTTGATTCCATCAACTGTCACACTTCATGGAATCATGGTGTCTAAAATTCCAGCAATATAAATAAGTCTCTGAATCATGATTGAAGGATGGGCATCATCAGTATCATCAATCTCACGTCAAACTGACAACATGAGATCATCAACTCATCAATTGAGCAACTACTCTCAGTTGAGCAATTTTAATCACTCAGAGCTTATCGTATTCAGAATTCACACACCCACAATCTCTGATTACCATTGATTCCACACATTTCTCAGCTTCCCTCCTACAGATCAACTCATCCTCTCTTGTGACCGAATTTACTCTGGAACGGTCATTGTCTTGATTTAAGCAGGAGTACTACAGATTGATCTCTCGAATCTAAAGCACCCCCTTTGTAGCGGTTCATCTGTGTGAGGTTTAACATTTCGCTCGGTTCGAGGAGTCTCCTCCGTACGGTCGTCTTCTCAATTCCTTAAAAACCAGCAAATCGTTTTTCTCCATCTACAACTGTAGACACACCATGTTCATGAGTTAGAATACTAACTTTGCGATCAACAACCCAAGCAAGTTGTCTAGCCTTGGCGCAGTCCATGATGAGCTTCTTTTGATTCCGTATCAGAATATGCTGATTAGCAAGGATTCTGTACTTACCATCCAGGAGTTGGTTTATTTGCAGTTGAAGATTTGAAAACTCGACCTTTGAGTCGTTCTGAACACGAATTAAATCCTTTACAGAATCACCAATCCAGGAGTTGTGATCCTTTGTTTTAAGCATCTTCTTTAGAACCAGCTCTTGAATTGACTCACGTCCTTGAGCATCTTCCTCCATATCAAGATGCACAATCTCTTGAGATTTTGCAGAGTTCTCCATATAATTTTTGTTAGGGATGGAAAGATACAATATAGAGAATATATATGTGTATGTAAACAGGAGAAGGAAACTTTTGTTTTTGGAAACCCTAAGAGCTCTCAAGAGGAGGACGCGGACGTTTGTGGACTGTTAGCACAAAAACTCGCACAAAAACCCAAACTGAAATAATATACAACATACTTGAGCATATCTCAATAAATTTCCTTGCACCTCTCAAGTTAGAAACAAGGAAAAGAATACCTGGAGTCAGGTGATAGAGTGGAAATTAATCCCACTGTGATCATCGAGAAAGGAGTTGTATATATCGTCTGACAGTTTGATCTTCGTGTTCTTCGCCTTTCTTCAGTTGTCTTTCATCCCATAAGAATAAGACACGGTGTGTTTATCATATCCGTCAGAAGGCTTTCTCTGAGGACTAAATCTAGAACCTCTTGCAACTGGTTCAAGAGGATCAGGATAGAGAGGAATCCATTTTCTAGACTTAGATTTTCCAGAAATAGTCTTATAAACACAGGGAATGCTTTTATCAGTAGCACAAGAATTTATCCCACTCGAATGCATTTGAACCCTGTGATGATTTCTAAGAAAGAGATCATATTTATAAGGTTTCTGGATTTCTGTGGGTATGCGATTCACTGCGGTAGTCCACTGACTATTTGTTCCATTGACAGTGGATAGAAGCAAATTATGAAGTTTAGAATTTTTTTTCCTTCTGGCAAAACAATGAATAGCATAGTGATTCTTTTTCCCACAGAAAGTACAGGTTCGTGGAGGAGAAACAATAAATGGCACATGTTTTAACTTCATAGCCATATGAGCATATTTCAAGTTATGTAAACTTTTCTTGACACAACCTTCTTCCGGAAGATCCTTCATGTACTGCAATCCATGAGAATTAGTTTGTACAGAGGAATTTCTCCTTAAGACATAGTTTTCCTTTTCCAAGGATCTGCACTGTTCATGGGTTAGAATAAGGGATGCTTCTAGTTTCTCTTTTTCGACACGAAGCCTGTTAAACTCTGTTGAATGAGTCTCGATCAAACATTTCTCTGTAATTGAGTCTTCCTTAACTATATCCTCAAGAACACTAATCTTTTCACGTTGTAGAGTAGTTTTTTGGAGTAGTTTTTCAATATTCTTATAGAAGGACTCAATAATGTTATATAGTTCATGTTATCGATCAAGAGACTTTTCAAATTCATCAATAAACTGATCATGATCCTGAAAACAATGATCTCAGTAGAATATTTTGAAATTCTGGTGAGCTCCATTTCAGCTTTTGCCATAGTGCCCAATGTCTCATCAGAGAGAGAATTGTTGACACAAGATGGAACAATCTTCTTACCTCGGGATTCGGAAGAATCAGCTAAAGAGTAATCCTTTGAGGTATTCCCAAGATATGTGGCATAGTTAAAAGATTTAGAAGACATCTTGGTATGTGTATATGTCAGAGATTCTGTCCCCAGACTCAGATTGCCAAAAACACAGACTTATAAGGTATTTTAAACGTGTTTGCCTGCTCTGATACCAATTGAAAAGGTGGGGGTACAACAATCACACCCAATATTTCACTTAGCAATCTGTATGGACAAACTCCAATATACTTTCTAGAGAATCAACTAGACAGTCAGACTCAATCTAGATATAAAGTATATCAAAGAGTTTATATCTCAATCTCTCGATTTGATATATACTTAAGCAAATAAAAATCTGTGAGTCTTTATCAAATACTAGAGAGATAAATTGGATGGCACCAAAGACCAATATCCAAGTGTCAATCAATTTCAATCAACAACCAAAAGGTCGGATATTCTAATTGATTGAACAACGCACAACCTGTGATATTTCAATTATATAACAAAATATAATGCGGAAAAGAAATAACACAGACACCAGAATTTTGTTAACGAGGAAACCGCAAATGCAGAAAAACCCCGGGACCTAGTCCAGTTTGAACACACACTGTATTAAGCCGCTACAGACACTAGCCTACTCCAAATTAACTTCGGTCTGGACTGTAGTTGAACCTCAATCAATCTCACACTGATCCAAGGTACAATTATGCTCCTACATCTATGATCCCAGCAGGATGCTACGTACTTGATTCCCTTAGTTGATCTCACCCACAACTAAGAGTAGCTACGACCCAAAGTCGAAGACTTTAATAAAAAAATCCGTATCACACGGAAAATTCTACGGTAATAGAGAAATCCGTCTCCCACGAATATACCTACGAGTTTTGTTCTGTCTTTTGATAAATCAAGGTGAACAGGAACCAATTGATAAACCGGACTTATATTCCCGAAGAACAACCTAGTATTATCAATCACCTCACAATAATCTTAATCGACGCAGCGAAAAAAAGATATCCCGGAATCACAAATGATGAGACGAAGTGTTTGTGATTTCTTTATATCTTGACTATCAGAGATATCAATCTCAAGCCAATTATTAAAATTGTACTCGTACGATATAAACATCAAGATCAAATCACACAACTACAAGAAAATAGTATCGGTCTGGCTTCAAAATCCCAATGAAGTCTTTAAGTCGTTAACCTGGCTTAGAAGAAGAAACCAAAGGTTAAAGGAGAATCGACTCTAGCTTAGCACAACTAGTATCACACATAAGGTGTGGGGATTAGGTTTCCCAGTTTCTAGAGTTCTCCCTTTTATAGTATTTCAAATCAGGGTTTGCAATCAATGTTAGCTTGGTAACAAAGCATTCAATATTCACCGTTAGATGAAAACCTGATTAGATTCAAGTTAATATCTTTCAAATGTTAGATCGAAAACTAGCTTGTTACACACAAATGAAATGCACGTTTCTAGGCTTTTGTAATCGTACCCAAACTTTTACATTTGTTGGTTCAAAAATATTCAACCAAATGGTTAGCCATATGATCACTTTCAAATCAACCATATTCTTCTTCTCCATAACTAGTTCAAGTGACTCAAATGAACTAGTTAGAGATTTGTTCAATTGAAAGGAAATCTTAAGTAACTACACAAGACACAATTGAAGCAAAAACGATTTGATTCACTTGAATCGGTTCATGAACTATATAACCACGGTTTGAAATTTGCATTCCTTAGTTTATATAAGAATAAGTTCACAAACATCGTTTTTAGATATAACTTACTCAAGTTCGCGGACTTAAGTTCCCGGATGGAGTTCACAAACTCCAGCAGAATTTCTCGGGTCGAGAACTTCCTCCAGTTCGCGGACTGAGTTCGTGGACTTGGATCACGCCACCATTCCGGTTCTCTTGATCAATAAAGTTCGCAAACTTCGGTTCAAGGAATAAGGACTTATACATATATATGTTTCCACAATAATACTTATATCCTCCAATGGTTATATTATCTAAACTCTCATTTCAATCATTGAAGCATTCTTAGAGGACGTTGATATTCTATAGTTGTTATTCACAAACTATTTTTTGTCAAAGTAAGCAATTTTCAAAGTGATTGAAACTTGCCATGACTTTCGTCACTAGGTAAAGATGAACTTGGCTAAAGTGAAAGCTTACCAACACATATTTCGATAAATAGATAGGCGAGATAAACTCAGCTCGAAATAGCAAATGTGAATAATCTAAGTCTATATAGCAAAACGACTTTTGTCTCAAGATAGGAGATAAATATACTTTTGAGTGATAGATAAGTTCAAGTCTCCACATACCTTTTAGTCGATGAAGATCCACCGGTTCCTTGAGTAGTCCTTCGTCTTGTATGATGATTGCCATGGAGTTCTTGAGCTCAACTACACTTTCTATCCTAGTATGAGACCTTAGCTATAGTAGACTATAAATCAAGACTTATAGTTTTGATCACTAACATTGACAAACATGCTTGAGATAGCAACGCATGCGAGTTTGACCGATCAATGCTCTAACACTTGCGGCAAGTCCCACAACTTGACTTGTTATATATAACTGCCCGCCGCCTAGCTAGCGCGTGATTGGTCAGAATAATTAGCAAGACCTACTCAGCAGCGTGCTGCATATTTTTTTACAAACTACTCGAGGCATAAAACATGTCACAAACTGGGGGATGTTTATCAGGGTATTGGTCTGGCGGTTTACAGCGTGCGGCGTGAAACACGCCCATTATGAGAAAGTGTCAGGAAAGGCGAACAGTTAGTGACAGCAGATAAGTAGTGGGTGCTAGAGCACTGCTCGGTCGAACTCGCATGCTTTGTTATCTCAAGCATGTTTGTCAATGCTAGTGATCAAAACTATAAGTCTTGATTTCTAGCCTATTTATAGATGTCTCGGACTAGGACATAGTTTGTGTAGTTGAGCTTAGAATTCACGGCGTTTATCACTTGAAGACGAAGAACTACTAATGAGAGCTTGTGGAACTTCATCGACAAAAGGTATGTGGAGACTTAAACTCATTTATCACTTGGAAAGTCTATTCTACTTTATCTCCTATATTGAGACATAAGTCGTATTACGATATAGTTTTCTATATACACATTTGAGATTTCGAGCTGAGTATATCTCGCTTACATATTTCTCGAAATATGTGTTGGTAAGCTTTCGCTTCGACCAAGTTCATCTTATATCATGAGAAAATTATCGACTAACATCTTACATGGTTTGTGTGATACAATCATTTGTTGTAAGACTTGGAATGTTTCGATAATTATTATTTCAATATCTTGAAAATTGCTTTGATGCTAATAGTGTGTGAAAACGGCTATTATCATTATAGAAAAATGTTTCAATGATTGAAATAAAGAGTTTAGAATCTTGTAACCATCTTTGTATATAAGCATAGTGTGTTCGTGTAGTGATCTACACTACAAAGAAGCAGACAGATAGGAAGAACACAGGATCTACACTGTGATTTTGGGTAAAACCTTAGAGAGGCGGAAAAAAACAACTTAGATTCAATTTTTCTTAATCCTTACAGAAGCAGGTCTCAAAACATATAGGGTTACAATTAGTAAGTGTGCCACTCACACGTTCTAAGCTCACACGAGTAATTGACACGGACTTTGTTAAATACACCCAACTGACTGATAAGTACACTCAAGAGAGGGGTGCCCTTATAGTGGGACATGACAAATACCCATCCCTACAGCTTGTACTTGTCCTCAAGTACAAACTTAGGAAACTTAGAGGTGATGAAAGAAGTATCTTCCCAGCAATAATCACCTTCAGCAGTGTGAGACCATTGAATGAGAAGTTGTGGAACCTGTTGGTGACCTTTAATAATCACACGAGAATCAACAACTTCCACTGGTTTGACCTTCATCAAGCCGTCTCTGTCTAGGGATGGCAGGCTTGTTTGAGGAAAATCACCCTGACCCAACTTCTTCTTTAATTGCGAAACATGAAAAGCAGGGTGTATACGAGAAGTAGGAGGCAGTTGGAGTTTGTATGCTACCTGTCCAATCCGTTGCAACACTTGATAAGGCCCAAAAAATTTGGATGACAGCTTCAGATTCTTGCGCAGTTGAACTGAGGTTTGTCGATATGGTTGCAGACGTAAGTAAACCCAATCTCCCAAAACGAAGGAGCGCTCCACTCTCTTCTTGTCAGCATGTTGCTTGATATGGTGCTGAGATTCAAGAAGATTTTGTTACACCTCTGACAACACCTTGCGCTGGTGTAGATAATCTGCCACAGTGGAGTTGGAGATAGTGGAACAAGAATGCAAAACAAATTGAGGAGGGTCGTAGCCATACAAGGATTGGAACGGTGTAAGCTGTAAGCTAGAATGGTATGTGGTATTAAACCACCATTCTGCCAATGACATCCAAGATTCCCATTTCACCGGTCTATAGCTGCACATACATCGTAAATAAGACTCCAAGCAAGCGTTGACACGTTCAGTTTGGCCGTCCGTTTGCGGATGATACGATGTACTCAAATGAAGAGAAGTATCCGTAGCTTTAAACAATTCACGCCAAAAAGAACTCAGAAAAACAGCATCTCTGTCAGAAACGATAGTTTCTGGTATACCATGAAGCTTAAGGATAGAATCAATGAACACTCAAGCCACAGATTGTGCAGTATAGGGGTGACTGAGTGCCGCAAAATGGATATATTTAGTGAAACGATCAACAATAACTAGAATTACCTCTCTACCCTCTGATTTTGGCAGACCCGTAATGAAGTCCATACTCAAGTGCTTCCAAGCTTGGTCTGGAACAGGTAAGGGTTGGAGCAAGCCGGCTGGGGGAGTGTGTTCCACCTTGTTTTGTTGGCATACATCACATGCTTGGATAAATGTAATAAGGTATTTTTTCATACCAGTCCAATGGAAGTAAGCTTTGGCGCGTTGATAGCAAGCTTGTATGCATGAATGACCACCAATCACAGAAGAGTGGATAGCTGCTAAGACCTTTAGGCGAGTATCACCGTGTGAGCCAATGTATATTCTTCCATGTAGTCTGATGATGCCCTGAGAATAAGTGTACCCATCTTGAGTTGGAGAAATCAATAGTTGGGAGATCATATCTTGAGCCCACTTGTCATCAGTATAACTAGCTTGTACTTCTTCAAGCCATCTGGGCTGAGTAGTTGTAATTGCAAAAAAAGAAGCCCTACAAAAGGCATTTTCTACTCTGTTCTCAGACCCTTTCTTGTAATGTAAGGTATAATTGAAACCAATTAACTTGGTGAGCCACTTTTGTTGGAACATGGTCCTGTAGTCGCTGGTCCATAAAGTACTTTAGGCTTTGGTGGTCTGTGAAGATTTTGAAATGAGAGCTGAATAAGAAGGAGCGCCAATGGTTAACTGCCATCACAATACTCAGTAATTCTTTCTCATAAGCTATAGTGCCATGTATTGCAGACCCATAGCTTTGTTGTAAAAAGCAATAGGTCTTCCTAGCTGCATCAGAACTGCACCCACACCACTATCACTAGCATCTGTTTCCACTTCAAATTCTTTAGTGAAGTCAGGTAATGTGAGTACTGGAGTAGTGGTGACCACTTGCTTCAACTTTTCAAAATCCACAGTAGCCTCAGAAGTCCATGAGAAACTATTCTTCTTCAACAGTGCAGTTAAGGGCTGACAAATGAGACCATAATCTTTAATGAATTTGCGATAGTACCCTGTTAAACCTAAAAACCCACGTAATCCCTTGAGGGTGGTATCTTGTGGCCATTTGTTGATGGTGGATTTTCATTTAAGGCTAAAATTGTAAAAAAGACAAAAAAATTATGCGTTGACATCCTGCAAAGGATAGAGCCACTGATAAGTGATGAATACTTCTCCACTTTACTAATTCATCCGGGTTGGAGCATGTAGCAACAATCTCTTATACCCTGTGAATTTATAGCGTTATCAATTAATACATGACTAGCCTTGTATTTCCTGTTCCGCTGAACTCTCATTATTAGTGCGGCATGACGACTGAGTGTTGCTCTCAGTAGAGTAACATGAATCTCCAAACGTTGATAATGAGGTATGCACGAAATACTCGTACAAGCTACATCTCTCGGTGTGTTATACTAACCCGATTGAGCATATTTGAATCTGAACTGTCCATATCAGTCTCAGAAACAATCATGACCACGCAAGTTGGCCGCACGATTTAACCAGCCTAGACGATCCTCAGCAGGAGCAGGCTACTATATTAATGACCACCAGCGGGCCCACTTATGCCCTGGTCGGTCGAATACCTATCATGCCTCCCAAACTACCACCGAACACCATCCTGAAGTTGGATGTCCAGACTGGTATGGAGCAGCTTGGAGGAGTCGTACAAACAAAGGCCGCCTATGGCGGTCTCAAGTTCATCACGTCCTTCCAACTTCACCGGGGTGGTTGTACGGCGTGGATCAGCCCGAAGCCAGTCGAACAAGCGCCGTGGTGTACACCGGGGGACCTTCTTCCTACTTGCATGACCGACTCTTCCTTAACCTGACCAGATTGCAATATACGATTTTCCGAAGTTGTGTCAGCGTGAAGAATTGAGGGTCGCAGGAAAGTCCACTAAAAACCTAAAATTGATCACGACCATCCAACTTCACCAGCACGGTTGGATGGCTTAGATTAACCCTGAGGTGGTCGGACACATACCACCACACTCCCCACCGGCCTAATAAGTGCCCCGCACAATCGACCTCTCCAGATGAGGTGTATAGCATGTATTTTCGGTTGGCCAAACTAGCTAACACACGGCCGGCAAAAACCCTAATTAGGGTTTATGTCGCAAATCGATCATGAGCGTCCATTTTCTCCTGCTCGGATGAAGGGTCCAGGAATAGACTAAGCATGTCCGGTGAGTATCAACACGATCACCGTGGCCCATCTATCTCCACGCCCGATCGGCCAAGGCAAACCATGGCTGGATGCCTTGGTTCGCACGCCCTAAAGATGGCATGTTGCGCCTATTTAAAAATTCTTTGCGGCACGAGATTTCTGTCGCAAATCGATCTCAAACACTCCTCTTCACCGGTCGAATTGAGTGGCCTAGATCGCACTTTCACAGGACAGTGAGGTATGGACATATATACCGGCGTGCCGTCCACACGCATGCCCGGTTGGTCCTGCCAAAAAATGTCCCCAAGCTTGGTTTCGACCAAGCTGAAGAGTGATGCTTGCGCACCTCTTCAAAACCCTAATTCCTCTAACGGTCGCAGATGAATGTCACAAGATCATCTCGTTCGTTCAACTTCACCTGCTTGGTTACACATCCCTGGTCAGGAGTTAACTGGTCAATGAGGTGTCGTGGTGATTACCATCCGCCACTCTACCACACCATGTGGTCGTCCAAGGGAGAACTTGCCTACGCAGCCTCCAAGCCATCACATGAAGATGGATAGACATGCATCTAATTTAAGACGCTTAAATCGCAACTCACTCCGTTAAGCCTTAAAAACAACGATGCTTTCTCCATATTGAATATATTCAATGCATTACATGCATAGAATTCACACGATATTTCATAAGTATCGACTTCCTAAATAACTTAGTTATTTAACCTAGCATCACATGCTTTATGTGGGTCCCACGATCCACACACTCGAGACATTAATCATGTCACAAAATGGGGGACATATACTGGGGTATTGGTCTGGCGGTTTACAACATGCAGCGCACAACGCGCCATCACAAGAACGTGTCAGGAAGACATGGACTGTTAGTGATGATGGGAGAAGTGGGAAAGACTGATCGTGTGGCACTAACACACGCAACTCCACTACTCCATCACTCCACTTTCTCCACTTTCCACGAGAGACGTGGGTAAGGATCAATGACTTGTATAAATAGGTTCTCCTCCCTATTTCCAAGAACAAGACAACAGAAACCAAGTGTTGATACAATCGTATCTAAACACCAGAACTGATAGCTTACATTCTGCAAGCCAGTTCAGATATTTTATACAAGTCATACACAGCCAACACCTTCACAATCTCAACACCTTCTTCGCTTCCCTCCCTAAGATCAATCCCATCTCCTTCACTTTGTGACCGAAGCAAGTCTGGAACGGCCATTTCTTGGTTTAGGCCAGAATTATACTAATTGATTTCTCGAATCACAAGCACTCCCATGCAGTGTATTTGTTTAGGGTTTAGATTCATTTATCATTCACACACCCCAAATTACCAAAACCGGCAGAAATAGTTTTCACCCATAAACAATTGGCGACCACAGTGGGAGATTAATCTCTCGGTTGTGAAGTCAATTTCTTCAATACCAATTCAATTTTACTGATTTCGAAAATGGTGGATCTTAGGTCTGGATCTGCAACCAATCCTGACGGGACTAGCGCTGACAACACTCTCGGTGTTGATATCCCGAGTGTCACAGTGCAGCAAGTCAATATCATCAATGTATCTCGTGGAATTGCTTCCTCTATTACCAGCACCAACGGAGGAGGAGGAGATATTCCATTGGGCGTGACACCTCCTATCACCAGAGCCAGAGAAGCCGCAAACCCTAGCATCTCTTCAAGTGTAACGCCTCCAGCCGTCACCAGAGCAACTGCCACTCCTCCATCGGGACGAGGAGCTGGAGGAGCCATAGGACGACAACCCCCTATTACTATGGTGGATTTGATGGAGAGACAAGAATTTCTCGCAAGGGCACAAACGTACATGGCTACAACTCAGAAAGACATACTCACTTTTCTTAAGACATTACCTGATCGATTGCCACAAGAGCCGCGACAGCCCCTGGATCCAACACAGAACGCATTCAACGCACCCGAAGAAGGTACTTCAGCGGCGCGGGCCTACATGGACCTGATTAAAGAAGCGACATCAGATATGAGTGGTCCTGTCATGGATACTCCTGCACTGGGGACTGATCCTCCTCAAGTCAATAGTTTCACTATGGACCAGAGGCCGGTGGTTCAGGAAGCGTTTTCTCTAGTGGAAAGTTTATGCGAACTTTTACACCGTCGAAGAATCAGCGGGCGGAGACGTTTTGCTGCAATCAACCAGAGAAAGGTCACAACCATGCCTTACATGTTACCGCATGCATCAAGGATTCAGAGCTCAAGAGGGCCCTTATCTACACAGGAGCGTCTTAGAATGTGATTACTCTCAAGACTCTCAGGACAGCCAAGGTTCGCCCCTGCAAGATCGTACGGCAGCCTACCACAATGACAGACTTTGAAGGAAACCAGACCAGCACATACGGGTATGTCAATCTGAATTTATCACTAGGGACCGTTCAGTCGAAAGTGAAATTCGAAGTCATCGAGAAGGAGTCGTACTATCATATGATACTAGGGAGACCATGGCTTCATGACAATAGGATCGTCCCTTCAACGTATCACCAATGCCTGAAGATTATGCTGGATAAAGAAGTCGTTCGTATTCCTACATCATTGTCTCCTTACGCACCAATATGCAGAGTAGAACTATTCGAACCGAGGGAAGCTCCGCGGGAAGGATCAGACAAATTCCATTGCATCCCACTCTCCACGTGGGCGTCACTCCAGGAGGAGGACCGACTTGCATCATTGAGGTCTAATCCCCACGACGTACCTTTGATGACAAGGCATTCCTCTTCATCCGGTGAAGCCACAACCCTTGTTCACACCAAGAGAGAACGAAATTTCGTGGCAAGCCGTGACCAGAAAGGAAAAACTGTATACCGACGCCGCTGTCAGCAATCAACAGGGGAGACTATTACACAGTGTCTCCGCCCGACGGAATGCTACAACAACGACGAGCCAAAAAAAGAAGTGTTAGACGCTCCACGACAGCTGCAAGATGGCACCAACTCCACAATTGATGAGCTCGACGATGAGGAATCTACTAGGCCTATCTCCATCAGCTCGACCTTGTGTAGGCATTCATACAATCTCCGATCCAAGCCAGTCAAACAATCTCTGAGGTAATTCAGGCACGAGATCAGGTGTTTCGTTGATTCCAGAGACTTGAATGAATGCTTCCCCAAAGACGATTTTCCTCTACCTAACATCGACATGTTGGTAGATGCTACCAGCGGACACGGCATGTTCTCCTCCATGGATGGATGTAGCGGCTACAACCAGATAAGGATGTATGAGCATAATCCGGGACTCAAGCTATCTTCACAATGTCGTTGCCGCGAACCATGAAGGAGATCCAAAGCTTCATGGGCAAGGTGAACTACATTCAACGTTTTATACCTGGGCTAGCCTAGCTCGTTGCTTCATTCACCCCCTTGCTGAAGAAAGGAGAAAGTTTCGTTTGGACCGCACTACAGCAGGAAGCGTTTCTGAAGATTCAATGAATGTTGTCATCTTCAAATCATCACAAAAGGTTCGCCTATTATGTCATCCCGGACGAGAGCGTACCTGGGACATCTTCAGATCTATTGGAGCCGACACCTCAAGGTGTAATTGCGCAACAATAGGGCGGTACCTGTCAATCATGCTTTGCTAAAACCAGCGCTTTCAGACATCCTCTGAACTCCGTGAAGCTGCTAAACGCTCAGTTGCGACAGCACCTCCCCTGCTAGAAACACCAGGCCTGCCGGTAATGAAGAGCCTCATAATGTTCGTGGGAGCATATATCTCACCAACATGCAATACAACCTTCAGCCTTCTGTAAGCAGTTTCCCTGAAGCAGCAAGAGGAAAACCACCGAGATACAACATCCTGCGCGTCTCCCAACACCAACTCCAGTACCACATGAACGACTCCCACAATGATGAAACAACGCCCAAGATATTCCATATCCGGCTCGACAGCAACCACAACGAGGAGAGACGCGTTCAGAATTTCGTCTCCCAAGGAGTGTGACTGGGGACTGCTTAGCACTACCCATCTCAAAGATGCTGAGAGATGCAAGCACGCTATATTCCAAGATGTCCAAAGATGAGGATATACTCAAGAGAGCAGACGTATTTTCAAAGACCAGCGATATTCCTGGATGTCTATGAAACACAACGCAGATGAAAGATGGCCTCATGAACCCAGCGTGACAACGTCTATCAAGTCGAAGACTCAGTGGATGCTCGTGGGCAGGGGACTGTCTCCCTGTAGATGGGGAAAAACGATTTGCTGGTTTTTAAGGAATTGAGGAGACGACCGCACTGAGGAGACTCCTCGAACCGAGCAAAATGTTAAACCTCACACAGATGCACCGCCTGCAAAGGGGTTGCTTTAGATTCGAGAGATCAATCTGTAGTACTCCGGCCTAAATCAAGACAATGACCGTTCCAGAGTAAATTCGGTCAAAAGAGAGGATGGGTTGATCTGTATGAGGGAGGCTGAGAAATGCGTGGAATCAATGGTATTAAAAGATTGTGGGTGTGTGAATTCTGAATATGATAAGCTCTGAATGATTGAAATTGTTCAATTGAGAGTAGTTGCTCAATTGATGAGTTGATGATCTCGTGTTGTCAGTTTGACGTGAGATTGATGATACTGATGATTCAATCATGATTCAGATACTTATTTATATTGCTGGAATTTTAGACACCATGATCCCATAAAGTGTGAAAGTTGATGGAATCAAGGAGTGGGAAAGTGGAGATCGTGTTTGAAACCAGTTGCTCAACATGTGGATACTTGGTCGATTTTCCACCCACTACCTCGTGAATTCCTTCAACTGACTGCACGACTTGCTCACATTCCATCGTGTGTTTGAACACACGTGCCGTAGACCTCCATACCAAAACCCTAAGTGATATCCCCCCAAGTGACACGATTGACGTCTCGTGGTTTGTTAGTCAATTGATGACTTCGTGGTTTGATGGGACGATGAGTCCATGTAGTTGCTGAGTGTCGAACATGATTTTCTGAAACTCATGAATTGAACATGTCATGAGACAGAGGTATAATTCTTACGATGAAGTGAGCAAGTATTGCTCATTCGATGGATCGTTGAATATTGATTGTTGAACCAATATTCCTTGGTTTGAGCAAATATTTATCATCTGAGCAAGTGTTGCTCATGTGATGAATTGTCGAATATTTGATCGTCTGAGCATGTGTTGCTCATCCGATGGATTATTGGCAGCGCCCAAAAATATTAGAATACTGGTCGTTGGACCGAGCATAATTAATAAAATTAATGACCACGAGGCCGTCGTAAAATTATTAAGGTTGGAATCTGGAATGATGATCCTTGGATTCAGAAACCCTAATTTGATCAATTGATGATCAATTCATGGTTCGTCAGAAGTTTAACCATATGACGAAGGAGGGAGCGACTATATGGGACCGTGGATCAACCATGTAGTGTCCATATGCTCACGTGAGATAATACGAAGAACTCCTGAAGAGTTGACGATTTGTTGGTGGAAGAATGATTAAATGCTGGCTTAATCATTTATTCAAAAATGCTCGTCTGAGCCTTAGGTGAGAAAACCTAATTAATTATGACAAGGCGAGGGACCGACCATGGAGTCATGAAACCGGCCCTGGGTTGTCACGTGACCGCCTGACGATCACTTCATGAAAATTCAAAGTGTTTGGAAGAGTTTTGGACCTAATACGAGCAATTGTGCAAATTAGGTCAAAACTGTGAAATTGATGGGACCGGCTTCCGTGAGCCGAAGAGCCAATCTTGGTCGGTCAAGATAACATGCTCGTGTCCCCAAGACGTCCGCGTCTCAATCCTGAGAATTTTGATATTTTATGGCGTGCAATTGAGCATCCATTCGAGAAAATATGCCAAAATTAGGGTTTCGACGAAACTGAGAAAAACACCATGAGATGATGAAAAATAATTATAAAATAAGGAACGAGGAGGCGTGGGACCGCCGTGGTCAAGGCATGGTCGGCCGGTCGTGACCACGGTCCCGTGGTGCCTTTTCCTTAATTTTATAATATTTTGATGATTTTATGAAAAATTCATGAATTTTGAGAAATTTGATGAATTTAGGGAGTTTCCATGAATTGAAGGAGTTTTCATGAGTTCATGGAAGAAAAATATTAAAATAATAAAAACACGGGCGTGTGGGACCATGGAGGCATGGACGGCCGGCTATGGACCGGTCCCACGAGTTTTTCTTAGTTTTTTAATATTTTTAGGTATTTTTGATGATTTGAGAGAATTTTTCCTAATTTGAGAGAAATACCATAAAATCAAGGAATTTGATGAATTCAAGGAAAAATAGGATAAATAATAATAAAATAATAAAGCAAAGGGCGTGTGGGACCAGCTAGGGCATGGCCGACCGGCTAGTGGCCCGGTCCCACAAGTTTTCATTATTTTATTTTTTTTATTATTATATGATGATTTGTGCAAAAAATACCATGAAATCAAGGAGTTTTTTCATGAAATTAGAGAAATAATAATAATAATAATAAAATAATAAGGAACCGTGGGGTGTGGGGCCGGCTAGGACCAAGGCATGGCCGGTTGGCCAATGGTCAAGCCCCACCCTCCTTTCCTTAATTTTATATTATTTGTTATGGATTTATGGAAGTACCATGAAACCGAGGAGCTTCCTCGAGACGAAAGAGATTTGATCAGATGAGAGAATTTTCGTCAAATCATGAAAAATAATAAAAATGTATTAAAAATATAAAACTGGCGTGGAAATGACCACGACACGGTCGGTAGGTCGTGTGTCCGTGTTCCCATCACCTTGGTCAATATTTTTAATTATTTATTATTTTCTTCCCTATTTTGCATAGGTTCATCGTTTCGTTGTATTTTTAAATACTCGTTCGTGCGGTGACTGTTAGTGTATCGTCGTGGAATACACTTTCACCATTTGAATCGGGGATTACTTAGAGGTAGCTCAGACGCCCGGTTGTTGATTATTTATTACTAACTGTGGAATTCAGTGGAGAATAATTCACAAAACTGAGTAATAAGATGTTTATTATTAATTCATAGGATCAGCTGAGGATTCGACTACGAATTCAGATAATAAAGTGAGTGATAATATTTTTTGATGATGTTGTAGTAATGAGGTTCAAACTCTCGGACTTGTGAAGATCAAATTTAAAGATTTAATAAAATTATATACAAAAATATTAACAAAGTGGGCGAGAGGTAACCAAGACACTAGATTCCACTATGACGCAAAATTGAATGATGCATATTTCAAAACTCTAATTATCTTTTAAGACTCTTATTTCTTAATTCACAAATAATCTGGAAAATTCTCAAAAATTAATTGTATCCCCTAAGCATAGATTATCTAAACAAAGCATAACCTATCTAATTGAATCACAACTGATGAAGAAATTTTTTGCAAACAATTAAAAACTCTGCAAAAGCAGTGATTGAGTGAATTATAAATTATAAATTAGAGAGAATAAATGATTACCAATTATTCATGGGTAAATAGCTTCCTCACTGCCTTGGTTGTGGGAGATATTAGCCTCTCATCATGTTGGAAACACGCTCAAAAGTTGATTTCATTTATGCTCAAAGATGGGTTTACAAATGATGAAAAGGGAGAAATAATTCAAAACCGGGTTTGTAACAATTATATTTCTTACAAACCAGAGAACTACGACCCTCGGCTGTCACTGTAACAAATAAGACTGTCCTGCGACAGTCGCTGAAACTGTAGCAAAATAAGACTGTCCTGCGACAGTCTCTAAAACTGTAGCAAAATAAGACTGCTCAGTGTTGGTCTTATGTTCTTCGCGTTCTTCAGCAGCAGCAGAAAAATGGCAGCTCTATAACTTGTTTTTTGTTCTTCTTCTCCGGCTCTCCTCAGCCCCCCAAACTCTCGACACCCCTTCTATGATAACTCAAGACCCTTTTTATACACCTACAGCACAAGAAATCTCCTCCATAACTCGAGATAATCCTCTCTTTACTCGGGTGATAAAAAATATTTTCGGGAAGATTTTCTTCCCTGTTTTATGATTTTCACGCGTTCTCAGCTGTGTTTCTTTCCTTTTATACCTTCTTCACGCTCCAGAATATTGATTAAGTCTTCCAATCACGAGCAGTACACGTTTAAACTCGTGTAAGTTTGTGTTTATCCTCCAACTCACTGTTTGGATTAAACCAAGTTATCCAGCCAAATTTGATCGAAACAAACACCCATACCAGCTTTTCTATGACATATCACATCTACCCATGAAGTTTCAGCGATTGAAACGCACAAAAACTCCTCCAAAATCCGATCGAAAAATCTGCCTGTGAAAAGAAATATTTTCCCGCCAAAATATTTTTTTTGAATTTGTGAAGAAGGTCACCCCTTATCCAGTGGTCTCCCCTTATCCGTTGCTGGAGTCCGAATAACACATGTCCTTTAGGGTGCCTTAAGTAATTTTTCTGGGGTGTTTCCAGCATTTTTTCTGGGTTCCTCCGGCGCATTTCTGGGGTGTTTTTAGTCTCTATCCTGGGGTGTAAAACACCACTTTTCGAGCCAATTTCGCCGCAAGAGCTTATTTTTCCAGAAACATCTACAAAAACATAAAATAACACAATAAGTATTTAATCGAGTCTAACAATACAAAACATTGAGAACAAAATAGACACATAAATGTGTCTATCAAATACCTCCAAACTTATTATTTGCTAGTCCTCGAGCAAAATTAAAAAATAAAACCGAGTTAATCTCGAGAGGGTTTACCAGAGGTGTACCCACAAAACCATTACTTCTAATTGGTCACAAGTATCCAAAGAGCTATGAGGACATACATATTCTCAACCTATCTCCAAGTAACTAGAATGCCAGAGAAATTAAAGGTGTCAGCTCTAAAGCTGACTGAAGAAAAGGGGAGACACATCCGCAACACTGCTAGATAAAGAGATATCCGCTACACAGCTAGATAAACATTGTAAGATGCGTCCGCTGCTTTCCAGCTGGATAAGATTAGGAGAGAGATAAAGATGAGAGGGACATCTGCTACACAGCTGGACTAATTACGTGTGATGAGTTAAACCAGTGCTAGAAAGATCTTGTGCCAGATTGAAAGCGGACTAACAAAGCAACCAAATGTATCTTTCTTCGACTCTCTCATAGTGCTCAGTAGAAACAACGTCTTCTTCGGTCTTCAACTGTTGATGATAAACTATCGAACCTCATAGAACCTTGACAATTAACTCTTATCTTCGATTTCTTCCTTGACTTATAAATTTCTACTTCCCTTTAGCCTTCTTGAACAAAACGTAACGATGATTTTTTTCATTTTTCATTTTTTTCATTTTTTTCATTTTTTTTTTTGAAACAAAAATTACAAGACAACAATTTACATGGCCATGAGAGAAGGACTTTCTAAACTTGGATCTTTGCAACTTGTGATGTGTTAGTATCATGGATTCTAACAACTTATATCATTTGCTCTTATAACTTCAACTTTGATTTTTGAATTATTCTCTTCTATTGTTGCTTCTAAACCTAAAACGTCTTCAACTTTCTTCATAGATTTTGATGTCGCTCCGCTTGTTGATGATGATAAGTTTCTACTGAGAGAGAGTCGCAATCCAGTAACTAAGACTACATTGTGAGGTTGCTTTGTCTTTCTGGCATTTCCTGACCTACTTGCCTTTCCATCCTGTATGATTAGGTCCATCACGGTTACCCTCTAAAAGGAACAAGTTCTCTCCTGAATATCAAGGATCTCAATGTCTTTTTCTCTAATGTCTCAAAAGGTTGTTATCCATAGCATTCCAATTTCTATCTTTTCGGTGAGAAACAGTATGTAAACTTAGCTAACCCGATACCATGTGACGCTAGAAGTTTCAAAATTGCAACTAAAAAGTTCTTCCATACCCCCAAACTTAAATCTAACATTGTGTTCAATGTTCTAAAGATAAAATTAAAAGCATGAATAAGGATAAACTGTTACCACTTGAAGCAAAAGAGTCAAGGAAAGATATTACCATGTTGCATGAGCATGGGTTACCTACCAAGAAGTGCTAAGTTTAAAGTCTTCAGCCAGACATTGGAAGAATTAGTCACCTCGTAGAACCATATAGCAGTAGCCGAAATAATTGTGGGTCATCTGGATCAAAAAGTGTTACCCACAAGAAGAGGAAACTGCAACAGACCAAGAAGATATCGAATATACCTTTGCTTAAGACAACTACATCTAGTTGTGGTTCAGGTTCAGGCTCTATGAAAGGGTCTAAATAAAAAGCTTTCATAGGTTGGATTTCCTCAAAGCTAAGATCCGATTCAGGCATTAGAGTCTCGAAAAACTCAATTAAGAACTTAGAAGCACATAACAAAAACCTGAATAATTGGGGATCCTCTAAGTCAATTAGATTTGACTCACAAAGTTGACCATAATAATGGTCATTCTTAAGAAAATATGTCGACCCTAATATCCTAAAGTAATTTGGGTTAGTCTCAAAACTTAAATACCAACACATCTGAAAATCATATGTTCCCACAATTAGAAGAAAAGTTTTTGGTGGGAAAACAAAGTCAATCTTGGTATCATAGCCTGGGTTAACCACATCAACCAAATGATGGGTTTCTAACAACTGAGCTTCTTTCTGGACATCATTAGGTTTGGTAAAACATGTATGAAGATAATCTTGTAAGATGGTTGAGGCATAAATGTCAAGTCCTACACGAGGGAACTTTCTAAGAGTTAAAGAACACGGAGAATGATAATCACCCCCAAACTTAGAGTTTTCTGTGTCTCTATAAAGACTAGTCAAAACTTCCCTAATTTCTAGGTCATCAGATTCCTGGAAATGGTGAATTGATTCTTCTAAGTTGGGTTCATCCTCACTCATTTCTACGAGTTTATCATCTTCTAAGACTAGTGTTTCTAAATCGCTAGATTCTAAGACAATATTCTCAGGGTAAACTCTTTCCTATAAATCATTATCGGCTTTGTAAACAGGAAATACTACATCGTTCTAAAACGGGGGTATCTCTAGTCAAATCCTCGTCCTTTTGAATAGGTGAATAATTATTAAAATTATTTGGATTTGAGCTAGAAATAATATTATCATTAAAGAGCTCATTGGGAGTAAAATATTCCTCATCACTATGCCTATATATTTCATATTCTTCATCAATATTATCCTCATCAGAGTCCTCATTATAATAACATGAAAAAGGTCGAACCTCATCAAAACAAGTAGTGTTACCAATTCTAACCTCGTCATCTTGATTATGTAAATAAAAACTATCTTTATTTTCGAGGGTGGTATTGGGAAAACTACACTGGAAATTAAGACTATCCTGAGCAAGTTTTTCCACAATCCTATTTGTACTCTCAGTAAATTGCTTGAGGGTCTCTTCTAGAGATATCTTAGTTGACCGCTCTACGGACTCTTCTGGGAGAAAAATATTATAAGTCTCTTTCATAAATAACTTCCGTGTTGACTTATTGAAAATCTTGAGAGACTCTTCTAGAGAAATAGAAGGATTGTTTTGCTCGTATGACCTGTGGGTATATGGATAGTAATTGGGCTCACAATGGTATGGACCATAACCTTCAAAAGTTTCGCGTTCCCAGTCAGTATTCACACTATGGTCATAAAAAGGATAATGTCCAAGCTGCTCAGTCGGATACTCATTGTATTGGCTATTATAATACCAGTTCGACATCCTAACTGCAAGGGAATTCTACACAATCACAAACAAGGCTGACTCGACCAAATCAAACCTATAAAATCAAACAACAAGCATGATGGCTCTACTTAGATTGTTTCTAGACCAGCTTCTAATCTTTCGAAAAGGAATTCGTTACAATCTGAGCAAACCTCTCTGGAATCAATCCGAGTTTAAGTAAGTTGAATTGAGACGAGGGAAGCTGCGAGGAGCTTTGATACCCAAGGTCTCACCGGTATTATAAGGCGGCGCAGTCACGCATTCAACTCGCAGAAACCATCATGAACTTCAAAGTATGCTCAAAAGAGTAACCAATATTTTTCCAAAGACTTTCCTATTAAGCTCGTTACCCTATAAGTCTCTTTCTAGTCAAAATTTTAAGCTTAGGTTCGCGTTTGGTTTCGTTTTCCTAAGGCGGGCAAGAAGGAAACGGTGATGAAATCCGAGTCCTTATCTTAATTTGGCCAGGCCTTGCCCTTTACTAGGAAATTAAAACAACCGTATTCAAATCCTCAGCATATATTCACCTTAAGGCATACAATAAACCCGCTGACAGGGGATTCGCGGGTGTTTTGAAAGCTTACCTCCCGTACCAGACTGGCGCATAACCGTTGAAGTCGACTCGGGCCACGACTCCTTTGTCATGTGCGAACCCGAGGGGCCGAGACGATATTGTAATCGTCGTCCTTCCCTGCAAACAGTTTTATATTTAATGTACCCTTCCTTAGGGTTTTAAAAAAAAATAATTGTCCAAGTCCAAAGTCCAAATAAAGTGCAGAAGAAAAGAAATAAAAAAAATAATTACAAAAAATGGAAGATCTCTAGAAAAAAAAATCTCTCTTTTTTTTTAATTTTTCTTTCGCTCTTTTTTGTTTTTGTTTTTGCTTTGTCTTTTTCCTTCTCTTTTGGCTTTAAGCTTTGATTCCAAGTCTTTAGTATCCAACTTCAAACCTGTAATACAAAGACACACCCAAAGAAACGTAAAAAGAACAAATGAAATAAAAAAAAAAACTAAAAATTCTATCTAAGCACAAATCCGCGTCGGCGGCGCCAAAATGATAATATTTTTTGATGATGTTGTAGTAATGAGGTTCAAACTCTCGGACTTGTGAAGATTAAATTTACAGATTTAATAAAATTATATACAAAAATATTAACAAAGTGGGCGAGAGGTAACCAAGACACTAGATTCCACTATGACGCAAAATTGAATGATACATATTTCAAAACTCTAATTATCTTTTAAGACTCTTATTTCTTAATTCACAAATAATCTGGAAAATTCTCAAAAATTAATTGTATCCCCTAAGCATAGATTATCTAAACAAAGCATAACCTATCTAATTGAATCACAACTAATGAAGAAATTTTTTGCAAACAATTAAAAACTCTGCAAAAGCAGTGATTGAGTGAATTATAAATTATAAATTAGAGAGAATAAATGATTACCAATTATTCATGCGTAAATAGCTTCCTCACTACCTTGGTTGTGGGAGATATTAGCCTCTCATCATGTTGGAAACACGCTCAAAAGTTGATTTCATTTATGCTCAAAGATGGGTTTACAAATGATGAAAAGGGAGAAATAATTCAAAACCGGGTTTGTAACAATTATATTTGTTACAAACCAGAGAACTACAACCCTCGGCTGTCACTGTAACAAATAAGACTGTTCTGCGACAGTCGCTGAAACTGTAGCAAAATAAGACTGTCCTGCGACAGTTGATGAGTGCCAAATATTGTATATATTTATCCCTTTTTGTTGGCATTTAACTCATCTTTTGCGCATTAATTCTACATTTTATCCCATATTCTGTATTTTCATTGTTTTCAAGAATAAATATTTTTCTTATTTAATTTTGCATTTTTAGGTAATAAATAAAGTCTGGATGACTTGCGGAGCAAAAAGAGCAGAAAAGTAGTGAAAAGCCGGGAGAAATCACGCAAGGAAGCCGCGAAGAATGGTGCGCACAACCTCATTTTCTACACACAAAAACGCCTCCGTTCTCAGCCATCAGATCAGTTCTCAGAAGCATCCGATGGTCGCTCCTTCATAGAGCATCAAAATCTGAAGTCTCTGCCAAGCACCACAGCGCTGAAATTCCAAGCCTTCAGATTATATGGTAGTTGAATCCAACGGTTGTTCCCTTGCTGTTCATCAAAGTTTGATATCTCCGCCTTACACTACAGCACCGAACCTAATCTAGCACCGTTCGTTTCGTTGTATCCATTCATCCGACGGTCGCTCCTCGCTTGCCTCCGCATCACCGTCCGATCTACCTACCAGCTCCACATCCCGCGGCTTTAGCTCGCGGTACACCCATCTTGATGCACCGCTCAACACCCTAGTACTGGAACCCTATACACCCTAAACAAACGCATCCCTTCTCCCAAAATCAACTGAGCTCCTTCTTCCCCGACATTTGCAGAGCCACCTCTCTGCCATCACCTTCCCCGACCATTTCCAGCCACCACCTCACCTCTGCAACACCATCACTTCTTCACCAACATCATCAGTACCTCCCCAGTCCGTTCCTTTATCTCTCTAGCCATCTATTTTAGTGACTTCTCACCATTCTAAACCCTAGGTTGGAAATCACTAAAATAGATGAGGCTCTAGACATCAATCGAACACAGGAGAGGAAGCAGGAAGATCAGAGGAGGAATGGGTCGAAGATAAGAGAGTCAATTCCTCGATTTTGGGTAATGAATGTTAAACCCTAATTTTTGGGATTTGGGGGAAACCCTAATTTTAATGTTTGGGTATAAATTGAGGGTTGGGTATCACTGTTAAAACTTGTTCTTGGACTAGCCAAGTAACCACCCAATTTGGGTTAGGTTTAAATCTTTAGGGTTTAGTTTAATTTTAATGTTCAATTTCAGTTACAAATGAATCACTGTTAATGTTTATATTTGTTGTTTAAATGTCTGTTAGTATACTGTTTAGGGTAATGAATCATGTTAGTGCCATGTTTAGCTCAACTGTTGTTTTTAATTCATTGTCAAGAAGTGATGGAATGCTAGGTTAGAGCTTTGAAGCATTGATTTGATTGAGTAATGGAAGAAATCAGTGCTCATAGCAAGCTGATTATCTTGCCATTCCATTTTTGTATGCTTAACTCTCTTGCATTGTTGTGATTGAGCAATGGGAGGAATTAGTGCTCATAGCAAGCTAATTCTCCTCCCATTCCATTGGTATGCCTAGAGCCACTGCTACTACTTGCATTGTTATCACTGTTAGTTTCACCATCTCCCCTGCCCTTGGCTTAGGCCTTGGTTCACTTGTATTGTCATCTTTCTTTTGCTGTTTAGTTTTTAGTCTGTTTAATCTTTGCTGTTTTTGCTGTTCTTTTGTTTTCTGTTTTGCTTCCATCTTTGGCCATTGGCCACTGTTGTGCTTCCCCTGCTGATTGCTGCTACTCAGTGCTTTGGCCACTGCCTTGCAAACTGCTAGTGCTACTGTGCCTCTGCCCTGCAGTACTGCTGCTGATTCCATCTTTTCCTTGCTGCATTGCACTGCTGCATTGCATTGTTTTCTTCCCCTGCTGCTACTACTTGCACTGCTTGAGCAGCTACTGTGCAGTATTGCTGCTGCTGTTGCTTCCCTTGCTGTTGCTGCTGTCTTCTTGGCCTTGAGCTGCTGTGCACTGCTTGTGCAGCTGCTGCTGCAACCCATCTGCCCTGCAACTCTCCTGTTGCCTTTTCCTTCCACTGCTGCTGCTGCTGCATTGAGCCCAAAAGCCTCAGAAGCCCATAAGTCCAAAGCCTGGGTTTTTAACCATTGTCCCTTTACAAACCAAAGCCCAGGTCTAATCAAAAGACCACAGTCCATTGTTAGCTCAATCCCATTGAGCCCAAAAGCCCAAAACAAGGTTTAAGACCTAAAGCCCATAGTCCACATTTCTGAGCCCAAGCTCAGTTCAATCCATTTCAAAATCATTCAAAGGCCCAAAGCACAATCATAACCCATTGGTTACCAAAATCCATTGGTACCCAAAGCCCAACAATAGCAAATTTAGAACCCAAAATAGCTAGAACACTCCAAAACACACCCAGTCTCTGTGGATCGACCCGTACTTGCACGAGCTATAACTGACGACCGTGCACTTGCGGTATTACTGTAGGCCCGCGTTTTTATTACGCTTAATTTTTACACATCCCCGGGCCCACCAAGTTTTTGGCGCCGCTGCTGGGGATAATTTCTATACCCTTTTTGAGGCCTGCCAAGTTTTTGGCGCCGCTGCCGGGGATTGGTGCTGTGTTTTTTCTTGTGTTTTTCTTAGCTATTTTGCATTTCACTGCATAGCATTTGCATCTGCATCTGCTTCACTTCATTTGCTGTTGGACCTGCTGTTCTGAACCTGTTTTTCCTCTGCTGGGACGCCACCAAGGAAAAGAACCAAAGCCCAACTGGGTTTTTGCAACAATATCAGAGCAGCTGGGCTGTGCTTAAAAGGTAACCCATTTAAGAGAACCCGAATTGTGGGCTTCCAATTTTTTAATTGTGGGCATGTAATATTAAAGCCAATTTTTGGGCTTCTCTTATTTTATGTTGGGTTTGTAATAATTTATTTGTGGGCTTGTATTTGTTTAATTTGTGGGCTTGTATTTAATTTTTTTGTGAGCTTGTTTAATTTGGACTTGTATTTTGTGTTCTGGGTTTTTAAACCCAGCTGAGCTTGTAACCGACCACGCTAGTTGAACTCGTTAGTGGGCCGAGTACCCAAATTCTAGGCCGAGATTTTGGACTCAGTTCCACCAAAAGTTTTCAACCAAGCGGAGCCAAAGCAAATACAAAACAAACAGTGGGCTTGCTCCCATTCAAAAACCAAATTTTATTTTCTTTTTCTAAAAAAAAAAAAAAAAAAAACCAAATTTTACTTGCTCCCATTTTAAACCAAAATTTTTCTTTTTCCCATCCAAACCAAATGTCTCCCGACAAAACCAAATTTTTCCCAAAAAGTCCAAAGCCTGGGTTTTTAACCATTGGCCCTTTACAAACCAAAGCCCAGGTCTAATCAAAAGACCACAGTCCACTGTTAGCTCAATCCCATTGAGCCCAAAAGCCCAAAACAAGGTTTAAGACCTAAAGCCCATAGTCCACATTTCTGAGCCCAAGCTCAGTTCAATCCATTTCAAAATCATTCAAAGGCCCAAAGCACAATCATAACCCATTGGTTACCAAAATCCATTGGTACCCAAAGCCCAACAATAGCAAATTTAGAACCCAAAATAGCTAGAACACTCCAAAACACACCCAGTCTCTGTGGATCGACCCGTACTTGCACGAGCTACAACTGACGACCGTGCACTTGCGGTATTACTGTAGGCCCGCGTTTTTCTGCGCTTAATTTTATACATATCTCCGGACCCACCAAGTTTTTGGCCGGGGATAATTTTTAGACCTTTTAGAAGCCTGCCAAGTTTTTGGCGCCGTTTTCCAAAAAGTCCAATCCCAGTAAAAAAACCAAATTTTCTTGTAGATAATGTGTTAGTTAAATTTCCTTTTGTATATATTTTGTGCTCATCCTTTGTGACTCCGAATATGTTGGAGTTTTGCCTTGGATAACGGAGTTTTAATCGAGCTTTCGCCGTACAATCGGGTATTCTCTCTCCTTTTACTCTACTCAGCATGTTCCTCTTCATATATTGTTTTATAATTCTTTCCATACTTTGAAACATTGAGGACAATGTTTAGTTTAGGTTTGGGGGTATAGAGTAGATACTTTGATAATATGCCATAATTGAAAACAAAACTCCATCTTTTTGAAAAAAAAATTGAAAAATTCCAAAAAAAATTGAAAAATCAAAATTCAAAATTCAAAAAAAAAAAAAAATTAAAAAATGAAAAATCATAAAAATGGAGCTCATTTACCTTGAAATGTTGACTCTTGTGCAAATATGTATTTTTATTAGGAGTCTTAGTCTAGATATTTAGGCACCCTGATTCTAGCACAATTCACATAGTGATAAGAAATTTGCACGCGCACGATCTACCAATACATGTATGGCCTCGATCTTCAAGGTGTTGGATAGGAAGTTACGATTGCCAATCACTTTAGAATACTGAACGAAACTTGACTAGCTTGTTCTTTGGTTGGTTGGGATAGAAGGTGGAGGTTACATTAAGAAAGACAACCATCGAATTTAACTGGGTGCATCAAAAAGGGCTACCTCTTGCAAAGTGTCATGTAATCTTTTGTTTCTTTTTGTTATGTATCAAAAGTGTTTCCTTCAAAAAAAAAAAAAAA
>NC_039364.1:49164808-49165231 GCF_003573695.1 Papaver somniferum
CACCTTCCCCGACCATTTCCAGCCACCACCTCACCTCTGCAACACCATCACTTCTTCACCAACATCATCAGTACCTCCCCAGTCCGTTCCTTTATCTCTCTAGCCATCTATTTTAGTGACTTCTCACCATTCTAAACCCTAGGTTGGAAATCACTAAAATAGATGAGGCTCTAGACATCAATCGAACACAGGAGAGGAAGCAGGAAGATCAGAGGAGGAATGGGTCGAAGATAAGAGAGTCAATTCCTCGATTTTGGGTAATGAATGTTAAACCCTAATTTTTGGGATTTGGGGGAAACCCTAATTTTAATGTTTGGGTATAAATTGAGGGTTGGGTATCACTGTTAAAACTTGTTCTTGGACTAGCCAAGTAACCACCCAATTTGGGTTAGGTTTAAATCTTTAGGGTTTAGTTTAATTTTA
>NC_039364.1:49165378-49166910 GCF_003573695.1 Papaver somniferum
TGATGAGTGCCAAATATTGTATATATTTATCCCTTTTTGTTGGCATTTAACTCATCTTTTGCGCATTAATTCTACATTTTATCCCATATTCTGTATTTTCATTGTTTTCAAGAATAAATATTTTTCTTATTTAATTTTGCATTTTTAGGTAATAAATAAAGTCTGGATGACTTGCGGAGCAAAAAGAGCAGAAAAGTAGTGAAAAGCCGGGAGAAATCACGCAAGGAAGCCGCGAAGAATGGTGCGCACAACCTCATTTTCTACACACAAAAACGCCTCCGTTCTCAGCCATCAGATCAGTTCTCAGAAGCATCCGATGGTCGCTCCTTCATAGAGCATCAAAATCTGAAGTCTCTGCCAAGCACCACAGCGCTGAAATTCCAAGCCTTCAGATTATATGGTAGTTGAATCCAACGGTTGTTCCCTTGCTGTTCATCAAAGTTTGATATCTCCGCCTTACACTACAGCACCGAACCTAATCTAGCACCGTTCGTTTCGTTGTATCCATTCATCCGACGGTCGCTCCTCGCTTGCCTCCGCATCACCGTCCGATCTACCTACCAGCTCCACATCCCGCGGCTTTAGCTCGCGGTACACCCATCTTGATGCACCGCTCAACACCCTAGTACTGGAACCCTATACACCCTAAACAAACGCATCCCTTCTCCCAAAATCAACTGAGCTCCTTCTTCCCCGACATTTGCAGAGCCACCTCTCTGCCATCACCTTCCCCGACCATTTCCAGCCACCACCTCACCTCTGCAACACCATCACTTCTTCACCAACATCATCAGTACCTCCCCAGTCCGTTCCTTTATCTCTCTAGCCATCTATTTTAGTGACTTCTCACCATTCTAAACCCTAGGTTGGAAATCACTAAAATAGATGAGGCTCTAGACATCAATCGAACACAGGAGAGGAAGCAGGAAGATCAGAGGAGGAATGGGTCGAAGATAAGAGAGTCAATTCCTCGATTTTGGGTAATGAATGTTAAACCCTAATTTTTGGGATTTGGGGGAAACCCTAATTTTAATGTTTGGGTATAAATTGAGGGTTGGGTATCACTGTTAAAACTTGTTCTTGGACTAGCCAAGTAACCACCCAATTTGGGTTAGGTTTAAATCTTTAGGGTTTAGTTTAATTTTAATGTTCAATTTCAGTTACAAATGAATCACTGTTAATGTTTATATTTGTTGTTTAAATGTCTGTTAGTATACTGTTTAGGGTAATGAATCATGTTAGTGCCATGTTTAGCTCAACTGTTGTTTTTAATTCATTGTCAAGAAGTGATGGAATGCTAGGTTAGAGCTTTGAAGCATTGATTTGATTGAGTAATGGAAGAAATCAGTGCTCATAGCAAGCTGATTATCTTGCCATTCCATTTTTGTATGCTTAACTCTCTTGCATTGTTGTGATTGAGCAATGGGAGGAATTAGTGCTCATAGCAAGCTAATTCTCCTCCCATTCCATTGGTATGCCTAGAGCCACTGCTACTACTTGCATTGTTATCACTGTTAGTTTCACCATCTCCC
>NC_039364.1:49166920-49189508 GCF_003573695.1 Papaver somniferum
AGTAGTCAATGTAAATAAGAGTCATGTAAAGAGTTTTTTTTGTTGTTTCATTGTAATAAGCAAGGAGGGTGTATGCCATTGATGTACAACGCGAGTAATTGTGAAATACCTCCAACTCATTCACAATTCTCGTAAAGTCCGGACAGCTAGCTAGATTTCGACCTTGGTTCTTAGCCTGAGAAACTATCTCTTGGTGATTAGTAGTCATAACTTCAGATCTTTCTTTACACATGTGTAGATACACTTTACACTCTTATCACATGTCTTTTTTTGTTATCAGTGCTAGGATTGTGCCTTCGATAGCTAGATTGACATCTCCATTTTGCTGTGAGCTTAAACTGTTTTGCACATGTCACATTTGATGGAATCTGAGCTCATATTTTGTCCTTAGGTTTTGTAGGTACACCTATGGTAAACCTTCACGAGACTTCAACTCGTCCACTAGGGACACTTAGTGGTTTAAAAGGCTTAGTGCATACGCTAAATGCATTCGAGAGACCAGCGACAGTGGTATAGTTAGGATTTCCTTAGTTTTGTTTTACTTGAGGACAAGTAAAATTCAGGTTTGGGGGTATTTGATGAGTGCCAAATATTGTATATATTTATCCCTTTTTGTTGGCATTTAACTCATCTTTTGCGCATTAATTCTACATTTTATCCCATATTCTGTATTTTCATTGTTTTCAAGAATAAATATTTTTCTTATTTAATTTTGCATTTTTAGGTAATAAATAAAGTCTGGATGACTTGCGGAGCAAAAAGAGCAGAAAAGTAGTGAAAAGCCGGGAGAAATCACGCAAGGAAGCCGCGAAGAATGGTGCGCACAACCTCATTTTCTACACACAAAAACGCCTCCGTTCTCAGCCATCAGATCAGTTCTCAGAAGCATCCGATGGTCGCTACTTCATAGAGCATCAAAATCTGAAGTCTCTGCCAAGCACCACAGCGCTGAAATTCCAAGCCTTCAGATTAGATGGTAGTTGAATCCAACGGTTGCTCCCTTGCTGTTCATCAAAGTTTGATATCTCCGCCTTACACTACAGCACCTAACCCCATCTGGAGCCGTCAGCTTCGTTGTATCACCTAATCCAACGGTCGCTCAGAGCTTGTTTACATCGTGCCGTTCGATTCAATTAGTAACTGATTATCCAACGGATCTCCTCGCTGCGCATAAACTTCAGATGATCCCGCCTCACACCCTAGCGACCGAACACCTACACCCTAAACAAACGCATCCCTTCTCCCAAAATCAACTGAGCTCCTTCTTCCCCGACATTTGCAGAGCCACCTCTCTGCCACCACCTTCCCCGACCATTTCCAGCCACCACCTCACCTCTGCAACACCATCACTTCTTCACCAACATCATCAGTACCTCCCCAGTCCGTTCCTTTATCTCTCTAGCCATCTATTTTAGTGACTTCTCACCATTCTAAACCCTAGGTTGGAAATCACTAAAATAGATGAGGCTCTAGACATCAATCGAACACAGGAGAGGAAGCAGGAAGATCAGAGGAGGAATGGGTCGAAGATAAGAGAGTCAATTCCTCGATTTTGGGTAATGAAAGTTAAACCCTAATTTTTGGGATTTGGGGGAAACCCTAATTTTAATGTTTGGGTATAAATTGAGGGTTGGGTATCACTGTTAAAACTTGTTCTTGGACTAGCCAAGTAACCAATTAGGGTTAAATTTCAGTTTTGATATTTGAATTTTAATTCAATTTAATTTCAGCTTCAATTTAGGTTTGGTTTAATTTTCATGTGTGATGTTTAAATTCCTGTTTTTATGGTTTAATTTCATGTTAGGGTTAGTTTAATTTCATGTCAGGGTCAATTTAATTTCACTGTTTAACTTTAGTTTCAATTTTCTGTTCATGCCTAGTGCTCTGCTGATTTCACTGTTATGTTTAATTCACTGTTAGTTTGATGGAATGCTAGGCTAGATACCTTTGAAGCACTGAATTGATTGAGTAGTGGGGAGAAACTAGTGCTCACTAGTGACAATGAGCAAGCTAGTTCTCTTCCCACTCTAGAAGAATGCCTTAGCCTTGCTCTGTTAGCTTCACCATCTCCCTTGCCCTTGGCTTAGGCCTTGGTTCATTTTGCATTGTTCTCTGCCTGTTTAGTCATTGTCTTGTAAATTTTCTCCATTGTCTTTCCTGTTAACTGCCTTTGTTCTTCATTGCCTTGTTCTGCCACTGTTACCTTGGCTTAGTGCCACCACTACTTGCACTGCCATCTCTTCTCCTTGTTCTGCTGCTGCTACTACTTGCACTGCTTGAGCAGCTACTGTGCAGTATTGCTGCTGCTGTTGCTTCCCTTGCTGTTGCTGCTGTCTTCTTGGCCTTGAGCTGCTGTGCACTGCTTGTGCAGCTGCTGCTGCAACCCATCTGCCCTGCAACTCTCCTGTTGCCTTTTCCTTCCACTGCTGCTGCTGCTGCATTGAGCCCAAAAGCCTCAGAAGCCCATAAGTCCAAAGCCTGGGTTTTTAACCATTGGCCCTTTACAAACCAAAGCCCAGGTCTAATCAAAAGACCACAGTCCACTGTTAGCTCAATCCCATTGAGCCCAAAATCCCAAAACAAGGTTTAAGACCTAAAGCCCATAGTCCACATTTCTGAGCCCAAGCTCAGTTCAATCCATTTCAAAATCATTCAAAGGCCCAAAGCACAATCATAACCCATTGGTTACCAAAATCCATTGGTACCCAAAGCCCAACAATAGCAAATTTAGAACCCAAAATAGCTAGAACACTTCAAACACACCCAGTCTCTGTGGATCGACCCGTACTTGCACGAGCTACAACCGACGACCGTGCACTTGCGGTATTACTGTAGGCCCCCGTTTTTATTGCGCTTAATTTTATACATATCTCCGGGCCCACCAAGTTTTTGGCCGGGGATAATTTTTAGGACCTTTTAGAAGCCTACCAAGTTTTTGGCGCCGCTGCCGGGGATTGGTGCTGTGTTTTTCTTGTTGTTTTATTAGCTATTTTTGCATTTCACTGCATAGCATTTGCATCTGCATCTGCTTCACTTCATTTGCTGTTGGACCTGCTATTCTGAACCTGTTTTTCCTCTGCTGGGACGCCACCAAGGAAAAGAACCAAAACCCAACTGGGTTTTTGCAACAATATCAGAGCAGCTGGGCTGTGCTTAAAAGGTAACCCATTTAAGAGAACCCGAATTGTGGGCTTCCAATTTTTAATTGTGGGCATGTAATATTAAAGCCAATTTTTGGGCTTCTCTTATTTTCTGTTGGGTTTGTAATAATTTATTTGTGGGCTTGTTTGTTTAATTTGTGGGCTTGTGTATTTAATTTTTGTGAGCTTGTTTAATTTGGACTTGTATTTTGTATTCTGGGTTTTTAAACCCAGCTGAGCTTGTAACCGACCACGCTAGTTGAACTCGTTAGTGGGCCGAGTACCCAAATTCTAGGCCGAGATTTTGGACTCAGTTCCACCAAAAGTTTTCAACCAAGCGGAGCCAAAGCAAACACAAAAGGCTTGCACAGTGGGCTTGCTCCCATTCAAAAACCAAATTTTATTTTCTTCATTTTATTTTCTTTCTTAAAAAAAAAAAAAAAAAAAAAAAAAAAAAAAAAAAAACCAAATTTTCTTGTAGATAATGTGTTAGTAAAATTTCCTTTTGTATATATTTTGCTAATCCAATATGATCTCGGCTGAAATATGTTGGATTTCTGCCTTGAATAACGGAGTTTTAATTCTGCTTTCGCCGAAATCGGGTATTCTCTCTCCTTTTACTCTACTCAGCATGTCCCTTTCCATATGTTGCATTTTAATCCTTTCCATATTTTGAAACATTGAGGACAATGTTTAGTTTAGGTTTGGGGGTATAGAGTAGATGCCACGATAATATGCTATAATTGAAAACGAACTCCTTCTTCTTTTTGAAAAAATTGAAAAATTCCAAAAAAATTGAAAAATCAAAATTCAAAAAAAAATTAAAAAATGAAAAAAATCATAAAAATGGAGCTCATTTACCTTGAAATGTTGACTCTTGTGCAAATATGTATTATTATTAGGAGTCTTAGTCTAGATATTTAGGCACCCTGATTCTAGCACAATTCACATAGTGATAAGAAATTTGCACGCGCACGATCTACCAATACATGTATGGCCTCGATCTTCAAGGTGTTTGATAGGAAGTTACGATTGCCAATCACTTTAGAATACTGAACGAAACTTGACTAGCTTGTTCTTTGGTTGGTTGGGATAGAAGGTGGAGGTTACATTAAGAAAGACAACCATCGAATTTAACTGGGTGCATCAAAAAGGGCTACCTCTTGCAAAGTGTCATGTAATCTTTTGTTTTCTTTTGTATTTGTATCAAAAGTGTTTCCTTATTCAAAAAAAAAAAAAAAAAAATCAGAAAAATACAAAAAAATCAAGTATTTATCAATTCCATCCTCTCTTGTTCCAAAAATAAAAGAGAGTAGTCAATGTAAATAAGAGTCATGTAAAGAGTCATTTTGTTGTTTCATTGTAATAAGCAAGGAGGGTGTATGCCATTGATGTACAACGCGAGTAATTGTGAAATACCTCCAACTCATTCACAATTCTCGTAAAGTCCGGACAACTAGCTAGATTTCGACCTCGGTTCTTAGCCTGAGAAACTATCTCTTGGTGATTAGTAGTCATAACTTCAGATCTTTCTTTACACATGTGTAGATACACTTTACACTCTTATCACATGTCTTTTTTTGTTATCAGTGCTAGGATTGTGCCTTCGATAGCTAGATTGACATCTCCATTTTGCTGTGAGCTTAACTGACTTGCACATGTCACATTTGATGGAATCTGAGCTTATTTTTTGACCTAGAACTTTGTAGGTACGTTCTAAGCAAACCTTCACGAGACTTCAACTCGTCCACTAGGGACACTTAGTGGTTTAAAAGGCTTAGTGCATACGCTAAATGCATTCGAGAGACCAGCGACAGTGGTATAGTTAGGATTTCCTTAGTTTTGTTTTACTTGAGGACAAGTAAAATTCAGGTTTGGGGGTATTTTATGAGTGCCAAATATTGTATATATTTATCCCTTTTTGTTGGCATTTAACTCATCTTTTGCGCATTAATTCTACATTTTATCCCATATTCTGTATTTTCATTGTTTTCAAGAATAAATATTTTTCTTACTTAATTTTGCATTTTTAGGTAATAAATAAAGTCTGGATGACTTGCGGAGCAAAAAGAGCAGAAAAGTAGTGAAAAGCCGGGAGAAATCACGCAAGGAAGCCGCGAAGAATGGTGCGCACAACCTCATTTTCTACACACAAAAACGCCTCCGTTCTCAGCCATCAGATCAGTTCTCAGAAGCATCCGATGGTCGCTCCTTCATAGAGCATCAAAATCGGAAGTCTCTGCCAAGCACCACAGCGCTGAAATTCCAAGCCTTCAGATTAGATGGTAGTTGAATCCAACGGTTGCTCCCTTGTTGTTCATCAAAGTTTGATATCTCCGCCTTACATTACAGCACCTAACCCCATCTGGAGCCGTCAGCTTCGTTGTATCACCTAATCCAACGGTCGCTCAGAGCTTGTTTACATCGTGCCGTTCGATTCAATTAGTAACTGATTATCCAACGGATTTCCTCGCTGCGCATCAACTTCAGATGATCCCGCCTCACACCCTAGCGACCGAACACCTACACCCTAAACAAACGCATCCCTTCTCCCAAAATCAACTGAGCTCCTTCTTCCCCGACATTTGCAGAGCCACCTCTCTGCCACCACCTTCCCCGACCATTTCCAGCCACCACCTCACCTCTGCAACACCATCACTTCTTCACCAACATCATCAGTACCTCCCCAGTCCGTTCCTTTATCTCTCTAGCCATCTATTTTAGTGACTTCTCACCATTCTAAACCCTAGGTTGGAAATCACTAAAATAGATGAGGCTCTAGACATCAATCGAACACAGGAGAGGAAGCAGGAAGATCAGAGGAGGAATGGGTCGAAGATAAGAGAGTCAATTCCTCGATTTTGGGTAATGAATGTTAAACCCTAATTTTTGGGATTTGGGGGAAACCCTAATTTTAATGTTTGGGTATAAATTGAGGGTTGGGTATCACTGTTAAAACTTGTTCTTGGACTAGCCAAGTAACCACCCAATTTGGGTTAGGTTTAAATCTTTAGGGTTTAGTTTAATTTTAATGTTCAATTTCAGTTACAAATGAATCACTGTTAATGTTTATATTTGTTGTTTAAATGTCTGTTAGTATACTGTTTAGGGTAATGAATCATGTTAGTGCCATGTTTAGCTCAACTGTTGTTTTTAATTCATTGTCAAGAAGTGATGGAATGCTAGGTTAGAGCTTTGAAGCATTGATTTGATTGAGTAATGGAAGAAATCAGTGCTCATAGCAAGCTGATTATCTTGCCATTCCATTTTTGTATGCTTAACTCTCTTGCATTGTTGTGATTGAGCAATGGGAGGAATTAGTGCTCATAGCAAGCTAATTCTCCTCCCATTCCATTGGTATGCCTAGAGCCACTGCTACTACTTGCATTGTTATCACTGTTAGTTTCACCATCTCCCATGCCCTTGGCTTAGGCCTTGGTTCACTTGTATTGTCATCTTTCTTTTGCTGTTTAGTTTTTAGTCTGTTTAATCTTTGCTGTTTTTGCTGTTCTTTTGTTTTCTGTTTTGCTTCCATCTTTGGCCATTGGCCACTGTTGTGCTTCCCCTGCTGATTGCTGCTACTCAGTGCTTTGGCCACTGCCTTGCAAACTGCTAGTGCTACTGTGCCTCTGCCCTGCAGTACTGTTGCTGCTTCCATCTTTGCCTTGCTGCATTGCACTGCTGCATTGCATTGTTTTCTTCCCCTGCTGCTACTACTTGCACTGCTTGAGCAGCTACTGTGCAGTATTGCTGCTGCTGTTGCTTCCCTTGCTGTTGCTGCTGTCTTCTTGGCCTTGAGCTGCTGTGCACTGCTTGTGCAGCTGCTGCTGCAACCCATCTGCCCTGCAACTCTCCTGTTGCCTTTTCCTTCCACTGCTGCTGCTGCTGCATTGAGCCCAAAAGCCTCAGAAGCCCATAAGTCCAAAGCCTGGGTTTTTAACCATTGGCCCTTTACAAACCAAAGCCCAGGTCTAATCAAAAGACCACAGTCCACTGTTAGCTCAATCCCATTGAGCCCAAAATCCCAAAACAAGGTTTAAGACCTAAAGCCCATAGTCCACATTTCTGAGCCCAAGCTCAGTTCAATCCATTTCAAAATCATTCAAAGGCCCAAAGCACAATCATAACCCATTGGTTACCAAAATCCATTGGTACCCAAAGCCCAACAATAGCAAATTTAGAACCCAAAATAGCTAGAACACTCCAAAACACACTCAGTCTCTGTGGATCGACCCGTACTTGCACGAGCTATAACTGATGACCGTGCACTTGCGGTATTACTGTAGGCCCGCGTTTTTATTACGCTTAATTTTTACACATCCCCGGGCCCACCAAGTTTTTGGCGCCGCTGCTGGGGATAATTTCTATACCCTTTTTGAGGCCTGCCAACAGTCTCTGAAACTGTAGCAAAATAAGACTGCTCAGTGTGGGTTTTATATTCTTCGCGTTCTTCAGCAGCAGCAGAAAAATGGCAGCTCTATAACTTGATTTTTTTCTTCTTCTCTGGCTCTCCTCAGCCCCCAAACTCTTGACACCCCTTCTATGATAACTCAAGACCCTTTTTATACACATACAACACAAGAAATCTCCTCCATAACTCGAGATAATCATCTCTTTACTCGGGTGATAAAAAATATTTTCGGGAAGATTTTCTTCCCTGTTTTATGATTTTCACGCGTTCTCAGCTGTGATTCTTTCCTTTTATACCTTCTTCACGCTCTAGAATATTGATTAAGTCTTCCAATCACGAGCAGTACACGTTTAAACTCGTGTAAGTTTGTGTTTATCCTCCAACTCACATCTACCCATGAAGTTTCAGCGATTGAATCGCACAAAAACTCCTCCAAAATCCGATCGAAAAATCTTCCCGTGAAAAGAAATATTTTCCCGCCAAAATATTTTTTTTGAATTTGTGAAGAAGGTCACCCCTATCCAGTGGTCGCCCCTTATCCGTTGCTGGAGTCTGAATAACACATGTCCTTTGGGGTGCCTTAAGTAATTTTTCTGGGGTGTTTCCAACATTTTTTCTGGGTTCCTCCGGCGCATTTCTGGGGTGTTTTGAGTCTCTGTCCTGGGGTGTAACACACCACTTTTCGAGCCAATTTCTCCGCAAGAGCTTATTTTTCCAAAAACATCTATAAAAACATAAAATAACACAATAAGTATTTAATCGAGTCTAACAATACAGAACATTGAGAACAAATTAGACACATAAATGCGTCTATCAGTGAGCATTACCATTCAATGGGATCGTAGATTCGACCATAGAATCGGAGTAATTAAGATTTATTTATTACCATTTATGAGACCAGTTGTGGATTCGATCATGAAATCGGAGTAATGAGATAATGTAGTTATTGTTATTCTATGAGATCAAGCCGTGGATTCGATCATAGAATCAGAACAATTGTTTATTTCCATTCTGTGGGACCAGTCACAGATTCGACCATGGAATAGGAGCAATTGTTATTTCCATTCCATGGGACCAGTCGTGGATTCGACCATGGAATAGGAGAAATAATAGATTATTCTGGGAATTCAGTAGTGAATGTCACGGCAGAATTAATCTTAATTAGGAATAATTAACTTTGTGGCTCTATACTAGAAGAGCAAGCTGTCTAGGAGCATTAATTATCCCAATATGAGCTTGTCGGTAAGTCATATCCTTTATATAGTCAGGGTAAGCTCGTTGTTTGTTCCTGAAGACGTTATCGCTCTATACTAGCAGAGCAAGCTGTCTAGGAGCCGTCCATCTCATGATACTATATAGAGATAATCACTGAAAGTATTCAGTATTCATGAGATATGTCGTTGTCCAGTCGTGAGACTACATATCTACATGTACTATGAGAGAAAGTACTCTCCGTTGAGAATTCGATGAGAGACTCGTGTCTCGATACTCACGTCTGATTGCTGGATCAGAGTTTCGTATAATTATGAGTTTACGATTTTATCCGTTGTCGAAAATCGACCATCTACATTAGGTCCCCTGCTTACTGAGGAAAGCTGTGTTCCTCAGTCAGCATTAAATTGTGATTTTCCGGCCATAAATAATAATACCAGTAATTGAACTTAGTCGTAACTTGAGACGTTACCGGATTTAGAGAGCATGATCAACCCACGAATTGATGAAGGCTTCAACGTCATGATTGGAGCATCGTTTGATGAGAATAAATTGGTGTTGATCCACTGGTATGGACGACGAGTCCATGGTCGGTTAGGATTCGCGGGCCGGACCCAATAAGGAAATCCTTAGAAAATTAGGTTTTAGAAATAAAAATTGTATAAAAGGGTTTAATCCCTTTTTTTTCACGTCCAGCTTCCATCACCTCTTCATATTCACGTGCCAGCAACAGGAGAAGACCGCCGGGATCCAGCGCCGCCGCCGCCGCCAGTGGCCATCCGTTGCCGCCGGCCAAATTCCGGGAGACCAGGTACGTGTATTTTTTTTGTTTATGTTGATGTTTATGATCCTCATGAGTTGTTCATGCTTTGACCATGATGAAGTTATATACATGTGTGTATATTAGTGTGAGTTTTATGAAAAAACCCTCGTTTTTGAAAACATATGTTCGTTCGATCGTTAGTTTTGAAAACTAACTATAATCCCTGATTTTCGAGAGAAATTTTTTTTTAAATATGAACCTAGGTCCAGTAATAAAACTTAGTGTATGAGCTTTCATGTATACCAAGGTTTCATCATTAAAGAAGTGAATTTTCATGAAATCAGAATAATCCTTCTTTTTAAAGACAAATAACGACGACACGAAGGAAAATATGTATGATGAACTTGTGTCCAGTGATAAAATTTTGCTTATGAGCTTTCATGTAAATACAAAACTTTATCATATGTATGAGATGTGAGCTTTCACAATATTTTTGAAATAAACCTTCGTTTTAAAGACAAATAACGACGATACGAAGGAAAAATAATTTTTTATATATATATGCAGCCGTGACATATATTGTGTAAAATATGATGATATATTTTATTTTCATGAGTTTTTTTTCATTAAATAAAATCCTTGAGAGTTCATGTATGCAAGTTGCATTAATTGCTGCTTTTTCGAAAAATCAAAGCGTGTGTTTTGAGGAACCTTCGAAGATAGACGATATATTTATGATGAAATATTTTATTGCTATAAACTTCATAAGTCAGTTGTGTGAATGCTCACATTATGAAAATTGTGTCCGTGATTTCATGAAAAATCAGTTTTCGGAAATTAAATAAAGTTTCGTTCGTTTTTGCAGTTTTCGAAGAGACGAACGATTTTGAGGTGTTAACTCTTACGGCATAACTACTAGTTACCTTTTTTTTTTTTTGCTGATGTTGGTTCGTTTACATAGTAGTAATCTTTGATCTTCCGGTTCCAGAAAATGTCGACCAACAATAACAACAATTATGATTACTGGTATTCCTCTTCTTCCTCTGGCTCTTCTGATGAGGATTCCGACGCTCCTGTAGCGAAATCAAAGTCTAGGGTTACCCATGAAGGGGCGAAGCCTAATGTTTCCTTGGGTGAGCGAAGAGTCTCTTTTGCTGAACTCAAGAAAAGAGGAGCTGAAGACATAAAGGAGGATTCCCGTCAACGTGAGAAAGATCGCACCCGGCGTAAGAGACAGAGGGTTGAGGAGAAGTTTTGATTCTTGGATGGAGTGCCTTCTGATTCTGATGCTGATGCTTCTGAAGAAGAGATCACATGGGAACCATCCGAGCGTTACATTAAGCCTGATCGATATGAAAGAGAGCATCAGAGGATGATGAAGAAAATTGAAGCTGAAGCTGCAGCAGAAGATAACTCGGATTCAGATGATGATGATGTTATCTTCCGTCCACCGGACTTCACCAATGATTGTGACATTGACTCTGAATAATATGATTCTGAGAAGGACAGTGACGATGAATCTGACAATTCGGATGAGTCTGACGAGTAGTTTTACTTCCACCTTCTTTAGACGTTAGAGCATTCCCTTTTTAGTCTTCATAGTGGATATCTTTCTTTTGAATATTTAAACGACTTTACTTCAATTAGACTTTTCTTCTAAATGATGAACATTTTGTTAACGTCGATTTCTTCTAATCCATGACATGGACCAATGTCCATACATCCAAATTCATCATGACTTGTCGATTTTCATGAGAAGTAACATAACACACGGCTGAGAATTCATGACGTGTACAAGGCTGCGTGGCCTATCCTTTGACCCGTGATGTTCAGTCCCCAGTGCGTTATTTTCCTCCGCATCTTCAGTATCGATCTTTGAAGCCTAGGGTTTCAGTGAAACTCGTAACTGAGTTGACTATTCACGAGTGATGACTATCGCCTGATATATATATATCTTCAAGACTCCAAATCTATGATCCATGCAAATATTTCTTCCATTCCCGAGTCAGTTTCATCGTGCATAGAAGTTTTGATCCTACCTCCTTGACGTCATGTCGAGCAATAGCATTTCTTCTCAAGATGATCTTCAGTCGAAGCGTGAAATAGCAACGTCTATCTCATTAAGTTGTACACTTCTTCTTCTTCTCCTTTCTTGTCTCTGTTCGATCGAGATTGTTGATCACAAGAGAATGATTTGTCGTAGGACTGTAAGAAGAATGCTACTCCTCATAATGCAATGCCTAAGCGGACTGTTAGAGCTCCTGCCCGGTATGGGTCGGCTCGTGCTGAAGCTGGATCGTCTGTAAGTAAACCTATGACTCTTGAGATTGTACTGAGTCCCGGGTTTAACACTCCTTCGTTTCATCGTAGGCGGATGTCCGTGTCGTCGTCGATGCTAGACGAAGAAATAGTGGAAAGTCCGTGACCGTGGTTGAGGTTGAGGAAAGCAGTAACCAGGCATGTGAAGATTCTGCAGGATCCGTGGAGACTGGAGACAGTGTTCATATTCGTGAATACCCAACCGCTGGACTCTTATTCGAAGCTCCATTGATTAATACCTTCCCAGACAATGAAGTGGTCGGTGGATTTGTGATTCCCAAATGTCATGCGCCTCTGTACACCAAGATTTGGAAGAGGTATGGTTACATTGATACCACAGAAGTGTGGAAAGGTTTTCTTCCAACTCTTTTAACCACGGTAGCGGGGCTATTGCTGATCATCGAGGAAATGAACCAGATGCATTTGCGAGACGTCAAAAACCATGAACTGCACAATGGGATGAAATGATCTCGAATTATGAGATATTGCGATTCAATGTAAGCTGGCTCCGTCATCGTCTTGAGTTAATCAAGTTCATAAGGCGGCAGAGGCTGCCGATGCCATTTCCATGAATGCCGCTTTACTGGATGAGGAGAGGATACTGGCTCTGGAGTCAGCAAGGGTTGAGAAAGCGGTCGAAGACTTGAAGGCAAAGACCAAGATTTTTCAGAAGAAACTTGACGAGGCTTCTTACAGGGATTATCCATTTCTGGATGGTTTGCTTTGAGTGAGCATTTGTGGTTGTTTTTTTTTGAATAAATCTAAGTTTCTAGTTAGGTGAAACAATTGATCATGATATGAACAAATTTTGCTCATTTATGAAATGTTTAATGAACAAAGGAGCATTCACATGCTCTTTGGAGGAATGAAATTACATTTTTGAAAATGCTTGAAATGATGAAGAGGTAGTTTGTTTCATGGATCAGGCATAATAAGCTTTGAGCCATTTGCCATTGATGATGTTTCCTTCCTTTCCTCCATTGATTGCTAAAATTTTGTAGTATCCGCTAGACACTGCTTTGATAACAACATATGGCCCTTCCCATTTAGGAGAGAACTTAGGAGAAGACATGTCTTGTTGAATGTGCTTTGCCGTCTTTAATACCAAATCTCCTACTTGAAATGTTCGAGGTCTTAGCATTTTTTTGTAGGCTCTGGAGATCCTCTGTTTGTAAGCTTCCACATACTTTTCCACCTTGGTTCTCCTTGATTCCATCATATCTATCTCAGCGATTCTTGATCTGGAGATTTCGGCCTCATCCCATTGTACACCACTGGATGCTGCAATCCTGGCTGAGGGAACTTTGATTTCTGCTGGAAGTATGGCGTCGGCTCCATAGACGAGGGAATATGGCGAAGTACCGATCGAGCTCCTTGGTGCAGTTCTGTAAGCCCACAGAGCCATGGGTAATTGCTCATGCCACGATCGAGGATGGTCATGAATTGTCGACTGATAATCCTGATCAAAGTCTTGTTGGTACTTTCTGCTTGACCATTTCCTTGTGGATAGTAAGGCGTAGAGAAGATTTGTTTGATCCCATATTTATTGAGCAGCTTGTCAACATCTTGATTGGAAAAAGGAGTTCCGTTATCTGTGATGATGTGCTTAGGAACTCCGAATCTTCATATTATGTGCTCTTTGATGAAGGCAACAATCGTAACTCCAGTGGTGCTTCGAAGAGGAATAGCTTCGACCCACTTGGTGAAGTACTATGTTGCAGTGATGATGTATTCATGTTGTTTTGAAGATGTTGGATTGATCTTCCCAATGATATCTAGTCCGCAGCTGTAGAAAGTCCACGAACTATTCACTGAATTCAACAGGAGACAAGGAGTGTGGATGATATTACCATGGGTTTGGCATTGGTGACACCTCTGAACGTGTGCGGCTGCATCATCTTCCATGGTCGGCCAATAATACTTCTCATGAATTTGAAGAAATAGTTTCCTCTTTCCTTGATGTTCTTCATCATGTACTTCCTTCAGGATTGTAGGGATTTCATGTTCGGCTAAGCACCTCAGTAAATTTCCACCAAAGTTTTTGCGGTATAAGATCCCATCGAGATAGACGAATATCTTAGCTTTCTGAATGAGTTTGACTTCTTGCTTCTTTTCCAGTGGTAGTTCGTTGTCCCGGAGGTATTTGATGTAAGGCTCCCTCCAGTCCCTAGTGTGGTGGACCGTCAAAACCTCTAAGTGATGAGGAGGTGTTTGGCAATCAGGACAAGATCCTTGTAAATCTCTTGACTGAGTCTCCATGGATGGCCAGTAGTACCCCATTCTTTGAAGCTTTCTGTAAAGTGTTACCACTAACGTTTTCCCGTAGACTTCTTCATGTATGCGCTTGAGTTGTTCTTCCGCTTCGTCACTCCCAAGACATCGTGATAGAGATCCATCAGGGTTTCGATAGTATAACCCTCCATGAAGCAAGAAGTAGTTCTTCAATTCCTTGAGGCTGACTTGGCCTTCTGAAATAGAGCTGCTCAATTCATGAATGATGGGTGCTCTCCAATCATTCGCTGGAATGTCTTCGATCTGAGTGAGCCAAGTTCAAGATATTGTACGCCTCTGTACAGTGATCGTTTTCTGTGCTCCTTCGAGTTGCAGCTTGGAGGCGAGATTTGCTAGGCAATCAGCATGCCTATTGTTAGTCTGTTCAGTATGGACGTTGCGTCAGCAAAATAGGTCAACATTCCTTGAGCTTCGGTTCTGAATGGATCAAGTGTGATTTCTTTGAGAGAGAATACGTTCCATTCATATGGTTGACCAATAATTTTGAATCTCCCCTTATCTCGAGGTGTGTTGCTCCTGCTTGCTTGGCCAAGGATAATCCTAATAGGAAGGCTTCATATTCCGCTGAGTTGTTGGTGCAGTGGAAATCCAACTTGAACGAATGTGAGAAAACTTCACCAGATGGAGACACCAGCACTATGCGTGTTCCTCCGGTGCCACTATTAGGGGTGGCAGATCCATCAAAGTATAAAATCCATGTTTCTTCCTTGATGACCAAGATATCTGGGAATTCGCCGGTTTCTTCATGTAGGGTTGTTGTATCTTCTCCTGGAAAAGCAGTGAGCAAGTCTGCGACCGCTTGACCTTTGATGGCTTTAGGTGGCGTGCAAGCTATGTCAAATTCTGACATCTGGAGTAACCACTTTTCCGGTCCCCCTATCAAGGCTGGCTTTGATAGCAAGAACTTTATGGGATCAGCTTTGGAGATGAGTACGACCCTGTTAGATAGCAAGTAATGTTTGAACTTCTGGATTGCATGTACCAAGGCCTGGCATGCCCTTTCGGCCTTTGGATATCAGAGTTGAGAATCTCTCATTGTGCGGTTGAAGTAGTAAATCGTTCATTCGACGCCTTCGTCGTCTTCCTGAGCGAGGAGTGCGCCGATAGCAACGTCACTGGAGGATGTGTAAAGAATCAGAGGTCGTCCCTGCACTGGAGACCTCATGACGGCCGGTGACAATAATATCTGTTGTATTTTGTGGAAATCTTCTTGTTGAACAGCTGTCCACGTTAAGCTTGCTCCTTTCTTCAGCAGAGGTGTGAACGAAGCAATGAGTTGAGCTAATCCAGGAATGAAGCGTCGAATATAATTTACCTTGCCCATAAAGCTCTGTAGTTTCTTTACGATGCGTGGAGGAGACATGGTGGTAATAGCTTTTTTCTTTTCTGGGTCGACTTTGATCCCTTCAGCCGTGACCAGGAATCCTAAGAATTTTCCGGAAGAAACTCCGAATGCGCACTTTAAAGGATTCATTTTTAATTTGTATTCCCTGCATCTTTCAAACACCTGCCTTAGAACTTCGAGATGAGATGCTCGAGTCTTCGATTTTACCACCACATCATCAATATAGTCTTCTACTTGCTTGTGCATCATGTCGTGGAATATGGCAGTCATGGCTCGTTGATAGGTGGAACCAGCATTCTTTAATCCAAAGGGCATCACAGTGTAGTGAAAATTCCCAATGGGAGTACGGAACGCAGTCTTGTTGGAATCATGTTCATACATATTGATCTGGTTGTACCCACTATAGCCGTCCATGAATGAGAACATACCATGACCACTGGTTGCATCGACGAGCATGTCAATGTTAGGTAGAGGAAAATCATCCTTTGGACAACATTTATTCAAGTTCCTGAAGTCGACACAACATCTGATTTGACCATTTTTCTTCTTAACATGTACCACATTTGCTAGCCACGTTGGATGAAGAATAGGCTTGATGAACCCTGTCGCCAACAGTTTCTGGATTTCGACCTTGATTTGCTCCTCGACTTCGTTTCTAAATTGTCTGGGCGGTTGTTTGACAGCTTTGGAACCAGGGACGATGTGCAGGTGATAGGTGACGAGTTTGTCATCCAGACCCGGCATTTCTTCGTACGTCCAGGTGAAGACATCTTAATATCCTTCCAATAATTTTATCAGCTCGGTCCGCTCCTATGGTGATAGTGCTGAACTGATCAGGATTGGCCTTGGATCGTCTTCAGTCCCGATGTTGATTGTTTCAAGATCGTCAGTGGTAGAGTCAGTGATGTCCTGTAGTTGTCGTGGGGAATCCTGGACTTCTTCTTCAAGTGATAGCTCACTCTGACACGATTCTTCATGGTGGGGAGACTTTTCATCGTTCTCCCCGATTAATTGTTAATCTTTCCGTCGGCGATAAATGACTCTCCCTTCTACGTCTCGTTCGATCGTGAAGTTTGACCCTGGAGTCGAGACATGATCATTATGGCGTTTATTCGGTGTAGTAGGTGACTTGATCATTTTATCAGATGAGTATGACGGATCGTTATCAGCCTTCTCGATAGTCTTCCATCTTGGAAGTGGAGTACTGCGAATCCTGCTTGGAGGTTCCAGGACGCCTTTTTGAGATTCAAGGAACTCATTATCATAGACGGGAGCATAAGGAGATGATGAAGCCGGAATGCGAACGATTTTATTGTCGAGCAGAGCCTTCATGCATTGATGGTATGTTGAAGGAACCACCTTGTTATCATGGAGCCATGGGCGTCCCAGTATTATGTGGTAGTAAGGTTCTTGCTCTATCACATGAAACTTTGATTTCGATCGAATCGGCCCCACCCTCAAATCTATGTATGCATATCCATATGTATGGCTTTGACTTCCTTCAAATCCTGTCATTAGGATGGGATAGCGAACGATTTTACCTTGTGGGAATCTGGCCATCCTGAGAGTCTTCATAGTGACAATGTTGGTGGAAGCACCGGTGTCAACAAGAGCTCTTCTAAATTCGGTGCCTTTGATGAAACCAGTGACATACAGTGCTCGGTTGTGTCCTTCATCCGTCATGCGATCTTCTTCTCCAAAAGAGATGTTATCGACCGATTGCCCAGGCACTAGGGAGACTTCTTCAACTGATGGTATTGGTGGCGTTATTTGCACGCTGGATGATATCTGGTTGAGTGCTGAAAATGTGTCTGTGCGCTGATCTCTGGAGAAGTGCAGGAGTTCACATAGATTTTCAATCAAATGTGTGACCTCTTGTTCCACCGGCTTCTCGTATGTGGTGAAGCTTTTGATTTGAGGGTCAGATGACGCTTCAGTCCCCGATGTTGAGGCTTCTGGAGCGGAGATACCACCTAAATCGGATGTTAATCTGATGAGAAAGTCGAGGATGTGGTTTATCGTCTCCTTCATCAGGTCCATGTTCCTGGTATGGACCTCTAGGATTTGAGCCAAATCTGCCAAAGTCGGGATCCCTCTGCCTTCCATGCCGCCAGGTGTAACATGAGCAGTGTTGCCGTTTGAAATATTTTGATCTGAATTAGTTGAATTAGTCTTAAGACCAACCATCTTGTGAGATTGTTAGATTGCAACCGAGAGATTAATCTCCCACTATGGTCGCCAATCTGTAGATGGGGAAAAACGATTTGCTGGTTTTTAAGGAATTGAGGAGACGACCGTACGTAGGAAACTCCTTGAACCGAGCGAAATGTTAAACCTCACACAGATGCACCGCTGCAAAGGGGGTGCTTTAGATTCGAGAGATCAATCTGTAGTACTCTGGCCTAAATCAAGACAATGATCGTTCCAGAGTAAATTCGATCACAGGAGAGGATAGGTAGATCTGTAGGAGGGAAGATGAGAAATGCGTGGATTCAATGGTAATCAAAGATTGTGGGTGTGTGAATTCTGAATATGATAAGCTCTGAATGATTGAAATTGCTCAATTGAGAGTAGTTTCTCAATTGTTGAGTTGATGATCTCGTGTTGTCAATTTGACGTGAGATTGATGATACTGATGATGTTGATGATTCAATCATGATTCAGAGACTTATTTATATTGCTGGAATTTTAGACACCATGATCCCATGAAGTGTGACAGTTGATGGAATCAAGGAGTGGGAAAGTGGAGATCGTGTTTCAAACCAGTTGCTCAACATGTGGAGACTTGGTCGATTTTCCACCCACTACCTCGTGAATTCCTTCAACTGATTGCACGACTTGCTCACATTCCATCGTGTGTTTGAACACACGTACCGTAGACCGCCAGACCAAAACCCTAAGTGATATCCCCCCAAGTGAAACGATTGAAGTCTCGTGGTTTGTTAGTCAATTGATGACTTCGTGGTTTGATGGGACGATGAGTCCATGTAGTTGCTGAGTGTCGAACTCATAAATTGAACATGTCATGAGACAGAGGTATAATTCTTACGATGAAGTGAGCAAGTATTGCTCATTCGATGGATCATTGAATATTGATTGTTGAACCAATATTCCTTGGTTTGAGAAAATATTTATCATCTGAGCAAGTGTTGCTCATGTGATGAATTGTTGAATATTTGATCGTATGAGCATGTGTTGCTCATATGATGGATTATTGGCAGCGCACCAAAAATATTAGAATACTGGTCGTTGTACCGAGCATAATTAATAAAATTAATGACCACGAGGCTGTCATAAAATTATTAAGGTTGGAATCTGGAATGATGATCCTTGGATTCAGAAACCCTAATTTGATCAATTGATGATCAATTCATGGTTCGTCGGAAGTTTAACCATAGGACGAAGGAGGGAGCGACTATACGGGACCGTGGATCAACCATGTAGTTTCCATATGCTCACGTGAGCAAATACGAAGAACTCCTGAAGAGTTGACGATTTGTTGGTGGAAGAATGATTAAATGCTGGCTTAATCATTTATTCAAAAATGCTCGTCTGAGCCTTAGGTGAGAAAACCTAATTAATTATGACGAGGCGAGGGACCGACCATGGAGTCATGAAACCGGCCCTGGGTTTTCAAGTGACCGCCTGACGATCACTTCATGAAAATCTAAAGTGTTTGGAAGAGTTTTGGACCTAATACGAGCAATTGTGCAAATTAGGTCAAAACTGTGAAAATTGATGGGACCGGCTTCCGTGAGCCAAAGAGCCAATCTTGGTCGGTCAAGATAGCGTGCTCGTGTCCCCAAGGTGTCCGCGTCTCAGTCCTGATAATTTTGATATTTTCTGGCGTGCAATTGAGCATCCATTCGAGAAAATATGCCAAAACTAGGGTTTCGACGAAACTGAGGAAAACACCATGAGATGATGAAAAATAATTATAAATAAGGAATGAGGAGGCGTGGGACCGCGGTGGTCAAGGCATGGTCGGCCGGTCATGACCACGGTCCCGTGGTGCCTTTTCCTTAATTTTATAATATTTTGATGATTTTATGAAAAATTCATGAATTTTGAGAAATTTGATGAATTTAGGGAGTTTCCATGAATTGAAGGAGTTTTCATGAGTTCATGGAAGCAAAATATTAAAATTATAAAAACACGGGCGTGTGGGACCATGGAGGCATGGTTGGTCGGCTATGGACCGGTCCCACGAATTTTTCATAATTTTTTAATATTTGTAGGTATTTTTGATGATTTGAGGGATTTTTTCCTAATTTGAGAGAAATACCATAAAATCAAGGAATTTGACGAATTCAAGGAAAAATAGGATAAATAATAATAAAATAATAAAACAAAGGGCGTGTGGGACCGGCTAGTGGCCTGGTCCCACAAGTTTTCATTATTTTATTTTATTTTATTATTATATGATGATTTGTGCAAAAAATACCATGAAATCAAAGAGTTTTTTCATGAAATTAGAGAAATAATAATAATAAAATAATAATAAGGAACCGTGGGGTGTGGGGCCGGCTGGGACCAAGGCATGGACGGTTGGCCAAGGGTCACGCCCCACACTCCTTTCCTTAATTTTATATTATTTGTTATGGATTTATGGAAGTACCATGAAACCGAAGAGCTTCCTCGAGACGAAGGAGATTTGATCAGATGAGAGAATTTTCATCAAATCATGAAAAATAATAAAAATGTATTAAAAATATAAAACTGGCGTGGAACTGACCACGACACGGTCGGTAGGTCGTGTGTTCGTGTTCCCAGCACCTTGGTCAATATTTTTAATTATTTATTATTTTCTTCCCTATTTTGCATAGGTTCATCGTTTCGTTGTATTTTGAAATACTCGTTCGTGCGGTGACTGTTAGTGTATCATCGTTGAATACACTTTTACCATTTAAATCGGGGCTTACTTAGAGGTATCTCAGACGCCCGGTTGTTGATTATTTATTACTAATTCTGGAATTCAGTGGAGAATAATTATTCACAAAACTGAGTAATAAGATGTTTATTATTGATTCATAGGATCAGCTGAGAATTCGACTACGAATTCAGAATAATAAAGTGAGCATTACAATTCCATGGGATCGTAGATTCGACCATAGAATCGGAGTAATTAAGATTTATCTATTACCATTTATGAGACCAGTTGTGGATTCGATCATGAAATCGGAGTAATGAGATAATATAGTTATTGTTATTCTATGAGATCAAGCCGTGGATTCGATCATTGAATAAGAATAATTGTTTATTTCCATTCTGTGGGACCAGTCGCAGATTCGACCATGGAATATGAGCAATCGTTATTGACATTCCATGGGACCAGTCGTGGATTCGACCATGGAATAGGAGCAATAATAGATTATTCTGGGAATTCAGTAGTGAATGTTACGGCAGAATTAATCTTAATTAGGAATAATTAACTTTGTGGCTCTATACTAGAAGAGCAAGCTGTCTAGGAGCATTAATTATCCAAATATGAGCTTGTCGGTAAGTCATATCCTTTATATAGTCAGGGTAAACTCGTTGTTTGTTCCTGAAGACATTATCGCTCTATACTAGCAGAGCAAGCTGTCTAGGAGCCGTTCATCTCGTGATACTATATAGAAATAATCACTGAAAGTATTCAGTATTCATGAGATATGTCGTTGTCCAGTCGTGAGACTACATATCTACATGTACTCTGAGAGAAAGTACTCTCCGTTGAGAATTCGATGAGAGACCCTTGTCTCGATACTCACGTATGATTGCTGGATCAGAGCTTCGTATAATTATGAGTTTACGATTTTAGCCCTTGTCGAAAATACACCATCTACACTCCATATTTTTCATTCTGTGAGGCAACATCAAGGAAGCTATCACGCCTCTTACTGCCAGTCTCCTTTGATCACAGTTGCTGCTAAGAACTGTTGTTCGTTAGTCGATACCAGTGCCCGAGCTTCACCATAGCAACAACCACTACGGACAGAGTAAGGGACTTCTTCAAAACAGGAGAGATGGTCAATCAAGAAGCATGCAATTCGCGAGGGAGAATCAAACTAAAGAAGAAGCATCTTCAATGCTCTCTTCAGGGGAAGACTCTCCAACGCCTGTCCAGGAGAAACCTCTTCAACACTCTCTCCAGGATCCGGTTTGATGTACGCTCCAGAAGAATCCGCTTCAGCGCTCTCAACGCTCTCTCCAGGATCCACCTCAACGTTCGCACCAGAAGCCACTTTAACATCCTCTCGAGTCGTTTCAACACGCAAGCTACATCAATAATCTGCGCTTTGGTCAAGTTATCTTTGATGTACTCATTTATCAACATACGTCTCATCCATCCTTCATAAAGCCCAGAGGAGCATGACAAACCTTGAAGTCGATAGGAGAAGATAGTTGAAAGTGCGTGGTGAACAACTCATCATCTATGTTTGGCATGTCTTTGAAGCTGTCAACACCTCCTGACTTGGCATCGGCATTTTCTCAGTGAAGCATGCTCCCTTGGCCGTAGGAGGACATGAACACAACGGTACCCACACCACGTTCGAACATACAAGGTTCACGTTTAGGCAAAGCAAGCACGCCTGGGTCCCACGTTCGAGAAAAGGGAAGACCGATGTTGGTTAGCAAGACCGGTGTTAGTCAGCAAGACCGGTGTTGGTCACAACAAGGCCGGTGTTGGTAGAAGTAACAAAGCTGGTGTACGGGACAAGGCTGGTGTTCGAACGAAAAAAGACAACAAGGCCGGTGTCGGTCGAGGAAGCGATGTCCGTCAGCAAGGTCGGGGTTCGTCAAATCAGCAAGGCCGGTGTTCATCAAGGCAAGGCCGGTGTTGGTCAAGGGGCAAGTCCGGTGTCGGGTGAGTCAACAGGTTTGGAGTCTGGTCGAAGCAGGCACAGGCGGCCCCAACAAAGCAGGAACGCGGCAGGTCCCAGTTGATCAGGCACAACAAGCCCCAGATTGGTCGAAGCAGGCACAGCCGACCCCAACAAAGTAGGTACGCGGCGGGTCCCACTTGATCAGGCACAACAAGCCCCAGATTGGTCGAAGCAGGCACAGCCGGCCCCAACAAAGCAGGCACGCGACGGGTCCCACTTGATCAAGAACAACAAGCCCCA